>NC_139959.1:30729018-30819018 GCF_963454915.1 Gymnoscopelus microlampas | reverse complement strand
CTGTAATAATAATAATGTATCATATATAATATATGCCAAAAAATAGTAACTACATTTTTCAAATAATTGTAGTGGAGTAAAAGTACAATATTTGCCTCTGAGATGTAGTGGAGTACAAGTAAAAGCATTGAAAATTGGAAACACTCCAGTAAAGTAAAAGTACCTCAAAACTGTACTTGAGTAAATGTACTTAATTACTGTACACCACTGGTTATTTGACAGGTTGTCATCGGATGCAGAGGAAAATACCCTATATAACTTGACAATACAAAGTGGTGATTCTAATGTTCTACCAACTGCTGTGATTCAAACTGTGTGAACATGTGCTTTTTGTTCAATTGTTTGCAAAATTGTTTTTGTTAATTGCTTCGCACTCGCAATCACAATATTTTGCCGTGATTATACTAGCGTGTGTGCTAGACTGTGTTATCAGCTCTTTCCACAAATAACGCAGGTATCTGGCAAAAAAACATGTCCCTGTGATGTTCTGCTGCCTTTGTTTTGGCTTTGCCGTCGACAGTCAACTCCACTGGTGGAAAAGTAAAACTATCAATACTGCAATATAGACTCTGTTACAAGCAGAAGCCCGGAATTCAAAATGTATTTGAGTAAAAGTATTGGCATCAAAATATACTTAAAGTACCAAAAGTAAAAGTACTCATTATCGAATGTCCCATTTCAAGTTTTCAAATGTATAAATATCTTTTGAAAATAACAGATCTAAGCTCACAATGTGTTGCATCCCAACGCATTGTGAGCTCGTAGATCGCTTATTTTCAAATAGCCGAAATGTATATAAGGCTGAAGTGGTTACGTATCTTTTGTAATGTTAATCAAAATCTACAAAGTAACTAGTAAATACAGTTTTCAAATAATTGTAGTGGAGTAAAAGTACAATATTTGCCCCTTTCCTTTGGAAATGCTCAAGTTAATATACATGTCATGCCATTTGGCACAAATGGGACTTATTTCAAAATTACAAAATCCTGAACACATTGAATCACACAATGAGGGGCCTCTAAACAATTAGAGCCTAAAGCCGCAAATGATGCAAATGTCATTGTTGCCGAAACATGATTTATTGAACCAAATTAGGTACAAATAGATTATCTCTGGAGTTCTGTCAGCTTGAAGCTCAGAATAGCAAACACTGTCTCCCAAATGCGAATGTGTTCAGTGTTTGGGAAAGATCTACTAGTTGCTGCTCTGGGAATAGAGGTTTCCTCCGTTTTTTTTGCCTTGTACCGTTGGCGTACTGCTTATGGAGGCAGCTTTATCCTCTTCCCATAAACTCCTCTGCTCTCTTGCGCCACTGCCACAACTTCGGGGTCCCAATCTCCATCCGAAGTGAGAGAACAGCTGTTTTGCAGTGACAGTGTCCCAATATGTTTGGTCTTCTCGCCGACCTAAACCTCCATGGATATGGAGGTCCACTCTCCAAGACCAAAGATAACAAACATTTAGGGAGAGGCAGTGGAAGGACGACAAAACTCCTTTTGGAATAGGCTCTATGCATAGCAGCCATATTATCACTTCCTTCACAGGTGTTACCAATTATACTAATGAAGGCTCTGTTCCATTTAGTGTAGCACAGTGGTTTCCACGACCCCCATAACTCTGAGAGTGTACAAATGGAACCAAATGTGTTCCAGTACACTCTCAGAGTTACACACCCGTAATGGGCCCCCATGAGGGTCCCTGGACCCCAACTTTAGACCCACTGGTGTAGCAGAGTGTTTCCAGTGAGCCAACATGCAACAATATCAGCACCCTGACTCTGTTTGACCAGAATGAAACAGAGCCTTCATTAGTATCATTGGTAACACCTGTGAATGTCTTCATAATATGGCTGCTGTGCATAGAGCCTATTACCGATGAACTGGCGGGGAGCATTAGTGATGGACCAAAGAGCGAAGAAGTTTAATTTATCCTGACTACCCACAATGAGTTCCAAAGTGACAGATACGGTGTGTAGCTCAATGAATGAATGGTGTGTTCAACTTTTTTTCTCTCTGTCGTTGAAGGTTTACAACCTAATTACTGACCTGACCAATCAACTGATGAAGCCAATCAATCAGAAAACAAAAAGTTGGATTCAATTAAGTTGATTGAGTTGGATATTTCAGTTGTCCTTGTGTCCTTTGGAGTAGGACTTGACACACAGTATGTTGTAGAAATGCTATTCCCCGCTCTGCAGAGCGTCCATTTCTTCCTGTGATATAATATCGCTGGCCTGGCCTATAGTTACAGCATTCTGACTGGGTTTTCATCTCCTATTTATATTTATATATAAGCTTTATCATTTTCTATTTGTGGGTTTTCACTCTCTTAACAACCAAGAGACCTCACATTGACCTGTTCCTCTATATCTGTAGATCTATCAATTCTGTACAACAAAGTCTCCTGTCTTCGCGAAAAGATAAAAACAAAAAGAACAAACAAATGTGGCAACTCGGCTGCACGCTTGCATCGACAAAAAGAAATCTCCGATAAAGTCACAAAGGGAATCTCTCTTCCTCGAAAAAACTCTCTCTCTCTCTCTCTCTCTCTCTCTCTCTCTCTCTCTCTCTCTCTCTCTGCCAGAGTTGTCTGTCCAGGTAGTATGCACAGAGGAAACAAATCGTTACAGTTCACGCCAGAGTCAAGTGTATATAATTCATGCCTTCCTCCCCACTATAACAAAAACACCTCCGATAGGAATTGTAAGGGGAACAAAGTCATGGTTTGTGTTGTCTGTACTCTGTACTGTCTGTACTAAATTCAGAACTCAGATAGGAGTTGTTGAAATGAAATGATTACCTCTCTCTGAAACTATTGCACTCACTGCAATTAAACACCTGAATTAAATCAAATCAAAACACTGCAATCAGCCAACAAAAGAAAAAAAAAAGAGAAAAATACTTCTTGACCTGGAATAATAAAACGTGATTTGCTTCCAATTTTTAATTAGACAGAATGTCGGTTTATTTGCTTTATCTGGGAAGCATATGGCAACGGAGAGACTTAATTTAGTCTTTGGTCTGTTCTTGACATTTTTCCAAAAAGGAAAGTGGGCTCATTTGTGGAGAGCTCTACCGCTAAAGGTTCCCACTCTCACCTTCTTCTCCCCATCAGTGCACTCAGTCACTAATTATGGCCCAATTACACAAAGAAAGCACACTACGCTGCAGAGCACCCCAAAAGAACACTCTTTCTTCCAACACCTTTAACCACTTGTTCCGTGCCTATTCTGTGGTGAACTTTTGGCCAAAATAGCAGATCTACAAGCTCACGACGGGTTGCGTTGCAACGCATTGTGAGCTTGTCGATCGGATGTTTTCAGCGAAGACATTTGATGTGGAGGGAAACACTAGCGGACCTGGCGTAGAGCCCGGTCAACTAACTATATAGGGTTTTAACCACTCAACCACAAAAGTGTTCTTAATTATTTTGGAGCCCATCTAAAAGCTCAGCTTTGCTCACAACCTGCCTAACTTTGATCACACATGGGGTACTTTTGGTACTTTAAGTAGATTTTGATACCAATACTTTTGTAATTTTACTTTACTGTATTTCTACATTGCAGTATTGATACTTTCACAACACATTCCCTGCCAGAGTTTATTCATAATGTACTCCCCAATGTACCTCAGTGCCAGCGATTTGTGTTTTATAATCTTTTCAACCGGGCACAAAAATGTTATATCCATTATAATCCGTGGTCGGATGGTGTTTATAAACAAACACGACAGATCGACCAGCCCTCAAAGGGTTACGTTTTTTCTCTCTCTCTCCCCCTCTGTTTTTTCAACAGCCCAAACAGCCTCCAGCCGTCATATCCGTTTGGCTGTGCTGTGCTTTCACCCCCCTCCCCGCCGACCATCTTAGCTTAGCTTATGATCGGGTTTCAGATCGTTGGCAAACACAAAGAAGATAACTGTTCGTCGTCCAGAAGAAAGAAAATATAACCGGAGCTTACCGTTCGTTTTTTATACCGTGTGAAAACCATGATGTCTAGCCAAAACCAGGAAAAAAACAGTTAATTTAAGATAAAAACCAGAAACCGGAAACGGTTTGTGGATATTTTCTTCAAGGATGCGTGGGAAGCCAGTGGGAAGAGAAAAAAAATCAAGGATGGTACAATAAACAGCGCGATCGCTTATTAAACCACAATTAAACAATAGAACGACTTCATGCGTCCTTGGCGGACAAGTGGACTATTTAATAAAACGACTTTATGCGTTCATGGCAGGCAATAGGCTTTATGCACAGCAGCCATATTGTGAAGACAGTCACAGGTGTTACCAATGATACTAATGAAGGCTCTGTTCCATTTAGTGTACAGTGCACAGTGGTTCTCAAATGTTTCAATTTCCACGAACCCCGTAACTCTGAGAGTGTATAAATGGAACCAAATGGACCCTTACGGGTCCATTTGGTTACATTTGTACACTCTCAGAGTTACACACCCATAAGGGGCCATTTGGAAACCCCTCAAGGAACCATGAGGGTACCTGGACCCACATTTCCAGTGAGTCGACATGCATAATATCAGCACCCTGACTCTGTTTGACCAGAATGGAACAGAGCCTTCATTAGTATCATTAGTAACACCTGTGAATGTCTTCACAATATGGCTGCTGTGCATAGAGCCTATATGTAAGAAATTTGAGCATACTTTTTCCACCACTGGTTGCATGTAGTTTGAAGCAGCAGCCGCTAGCTTCATTTTGGACGGGCACGTCTGTCATTAACGGATGGCACTGTTTCTCTCACAAAGCTGTCATTACAGTCCCCCTCATGGTCTTCGTGCACGTAACGTTGGCTTGGCCCGGCACGGACACAGCCAATCAATGCAAATGATAGAGCGCTGCGCCTCTATTAAGATTTAATTTAGTTTCCTCGATACACAGGGAAGTGGCTTGCCAAAGCCCCGCAATTCCAGGTGCAATTCAGTGCTGTTGAGAGCCTCTCAACTGTCTGGAGACACAAAAGCACTGTGTCTGTGAAATTGCCATCATGGCACGGTGCCTCTTTATCTTCTCTACGCTGCAATTGTCCCAAACAAAACGTACTCAAATGTTTTACTCAAGTAAAAGTATCAATACTGCAATGTAGAAGTATTCTGTTACAAGTAAAAGTCCGGAATTCAAAATGTACTTGAGTAAAAGTACAAAAGTATTGGTATCAAAATGTAATAAAAGTACTAAAAGTAAAAGTACTAAAATGTTTGAAAATAGCAGATCGACAAGCTCACACAAAATGTATAAAATAGGTCTAAAGTGGTTTAATGCATGCTTTATAATGTAATATATGTATCTGTGTATCTGTATCTACTTCTGTATCTACTTCTGAAAAGCAACTAGTAACTAAAGTTTTCAAATAATTGTAGTGGAGTAAAAGTACAATATTTGCCTCTGAGATGTTGTGGAGTAGAAGTAAAAGCATAGACAATTGGAAACACTCCAGTAAAGTTAAAGTACCTCAAAATTGTACTTAAGTAGTTGAGTAAATGTACTTAGTTACTTTACACCAGTGCACAGGTGTCATTTCAGAAAAGAAACTGGAGGGTGGCAGAGCGTCTATTTTGGCTTTAGATCGGCTTTCAACTTAAAATGTTTGTCAATAATGATGGCAGGTTGAAAGTGGTTGACAAATGTATGGTTTCAGACAAAAGAAAATGCATGTCTATAAAATGTGTGTCACATGTAGATGCACTCTAAAATCAGATAAATCTGCAAAAAAAATTGTGGTGGGGAAAATATCTATAAAACTTGAAAAGGCACAGGTCTCCGTCAGGTCAGGTAGGTTATTGTGGCCTCCTGGTGGCGCTATATAATAGGACGGATGGACAGACAGGGTGCAAAACATATTGTCTTGCCATGCCTTTCGGCCTGGCGGAGACAATAATGAATTTGAGCTAACACATTGAGTGCCAAACACTTAGATCTACGTGTTTGCAAATACACCCGTCGAGTGTATTAACCGTAGATCTATGTGCTTAAAATTATTATTATTATTATTATTTATTTATTTTTCCCACATGGGGCGCTCTAACGCAACTTAGGAATGATTGCCATCCTCTGGGACCCCAAATGATGCCCCTGGTCCCGAAGGGTAAATGCTTAATGCTTTGAATAGGCTCTATGCACAGCAGCCATATTGGGAATGAATCGGCCCTCTTCCTTACTTCCTTCACAGGTGTTACCAATAATACTAATTAAGGCTCTGTTCCATTTAGTGTAGCACAGTGGTTGTCTTATTTTCAAGGACCCCCATAACTCTGAGAGTGTACAAATGGGTCCATTTGGTTCCATTTGTACACTCTCAGAGTTACACACCCACCATAAGGGGCCATTTGGGAACCAAAATGGAGTGTTTCTAGTGAGCCAACATGCACAATATCAGCACCCTGACCAGAATGGAACAGAGCCTTCATTAGTATCATTGGTAACACCTGTGAAGGAAGTAAGAAGAGGCCCAATTTCTTTCCAATATGGCTGCTGTGCATAGAGCCCACATGCTAAACATAAGAGGACGTCACAATGTGCACAGGTTTTTGTGATTGTTTGTTTGTTTGTTTGTTTTTCAGTCGATTCATTAGAGATGACAATATGCGGTGAGGCAATCAGAAACTCTGCTTGGGAATTTTGAGCAGGGCACAAGTTCACGTAAACATAACCCACAATGCAAGCTCATAGCCAGAGAGAGAGAGAGAGAGAGAGAAAGAAAGAGAGACCTTTTCCCTCCACAGATTTCATATAGATAAATAGTCCCAATTAGCCAGTGGGACCCAGACAGTGTTCTCTCTGGAACATGCTCACTGCAGGGGAGATGAAATGAATTACACTGCGAAGCAACATGTTCTGAAGAAACAACCTTCTGTGTTCTTTTACATCCCTTGGAACATATTTGATATGGAAATTGTGTGTGTGTGCGTGTGTGTGTGTGTGCGTGTGCATGTGCGCATGTGCGTGCTTGTGTGTGTGTGACACATGTTAAAACCACTTTAACCCAGTGGTGTAAAGTAACTAAGTACATGTACTCAAGTACTGTACTTAAGTAAACATATATGATATATTTCTGCTTTACTGGAGTATTTCCAATTTTCAGTGCTTCTACTCTACATCTCAAATATTGTACTTTTTCTCCACTACAATTACTTGAAAACTTTAGTTACTAGTTACTTTGCAGATATAGATTATTATATTAAAAAACATACTAAGCCCTATTTTATACCTAGGTTATTTTAGCAGATCTACAAGCTCAAAACGTGTCGCATTACGGCGCGTTCTGAGCTTGTAGATCTGCTATTTTCAAACATTTTAGTACTTTTACTTTTGGTACTATTAAGTACGTTTGGATTGCAATGCTTTTGTACTTTTAAATCAAGTAAATTTAGAATTCTGGACTTTTACTTGTAACAGAGTATTTCTATATTGCAGTATTGACACTTTTACTTAAGTAAAGAATTTGTGTACTTTTTCCACAACTGGAGATCGGGTTGCTTAAACCCAGAGTCCCCCAGTGGTCTATAGTCCCCATTTTCCCTTTACACCAAATATCTTCGGCGAAAATAGCCTTGTGACACGATGTGAGCTTGTAGATTGGCTATTTTCGCTGAAAGGGACGCTAGGGTTTACATTTAATCCCACAAAACGATAATGAGCATTGGGCAGGTTGTAAAAGGCCTTGAACTGCTACAGCTCAGGGCCGTCTACACAGCCAACATCCTGGTAATTTATGCGTTCATTTCTATTCATTTATTCAATCAAGCCGTTCATTTAACATGCATTGTTTGAAGGCCAGGTTATGCACATCATTAATGCGAGGAGAGGACTTCAACGTTCATTATGTCACATCATCAACGCAATAATAATAATAACCATAAAACTAAACTGCACTTTTATTGGATCATTTTGCATCAGACATGTCTGGTCTGTCTCACAAAACAATAAACCACCAACAAAATTAGAGCCGAACCGCTATGCCGGTTTAGAGTAGATTCTTCTCGGGATCGGCCATTATGCAGCCAAAGTGTCACCCATTCATAACCACTATTTTGGACATAAAAGACATTTTTCATTAAAAACATTTTTTTTTAAAAAGCATACTGTACAAGCATTGTGACTCGTTGAGCTTGTAGATCTGCTATGCGTGAAAAGATTTAAAGACATATTGACTGGGTTAATAACATGAACATCAGTTTATGTGTGTATTGTCAGTGGTGGAAAAAGCATTACGTAAGTAAAAGTATCAATACTGCAATGTAGAAGTACGGAATTCAAAATTTACTTGAGTAAAAGTACAAAAGTATAGGTCTCAAACTCAAAATGTACCAAAAGCAAAAGTACTAAAATGTTTGAAAATAGCAGATCTACAAGCTCACAGGCTAAATGTTGTAAATGTTCTAAATGGGGTTCTAAACCATGTAGGTCTGCAACTACTCTTTTTTTTTTTTTACATTTTTATCCCACGATTTTAGTAACCCATTTTTTTGTCAATTGCCTATGTAATCCTGTGCGCATATGATCCCCCCCCCCCCCCGTCCCGCGCCCCCCTCCCCCCCGACACGCACTACCCACTGTGGTTTTAAGGTTTAATGATCATGTGTGGGTCAAGAAAGCACCTGCAGACATTTTATTGTACAGGATTTACATGTAATAATAATGCCGCACCATAAAAGGCATAACAGTAAACAGTTGACAAGTGCTCCTGGGGCCCTTCAGGGGGCCCCAGTAGCCTGGGTCTGAGGCTCAGACCCAGCGAGAACCACTGCTGTAAATACAGAGGAGGGGCCCACACACATTTGATATTTGATTAACCTATACATTTAATTTTAGGCCTTGCGGCCCAATGGCTAATACAGCCCTGGACGTAGCGCGTGGAAGGAACACGTTATTCCAACCAGTTCCTTTCCCCTCCATTAGGCGCCACGCAGGGGGAGGCAGAATAGAGACAAGAATTACTGCATGTTTTTGTGAGGGTAACTATACCCTAGGAGACACGGGGAGAACATGCAAACTCCACACAGAGAGGCCCTTTCACCAACCCCACCTAGGGTATGGGCACTGATGACACGGAGGAGAGGACACGCTCCGAGGGCCACAGCGTCCCCGGACTGTCTTTTTCAATGTTGTCTATTGGCTCTATGCACAGCAGCCATATTATCACTTCCTTCCCAGGTGTTACCAATGATACTAATGAAGGCTCTGTTCCGTTTAGTGTAGCACAGTGGTTTCCACAAACCCCATAACTCTGAGAGTGTACAAATGGAACCAAATGGACCCATCAGCTACTTGAAAATAGTAGATCTGCACTCTCGGATCTACAAGCTTATAATATATCTGCTATCTAAACATCCTAACCACACAAATCTTGTTTAGGGGATCGGGGGTTATCAAACTACAGTACATAATTTGGGCATGAAAAGGTTTGAGAACCACTGGGTTAAAAAAAAAGGTTGATAATCACTCGTCATCATACTAGTAGCCTATAGTAGCCTAGCCTAGTAGTCTAGTAGTCTAGTAGTCTAGTAGCTAGTAGCTAGTAGCTAGTAGCCTAGTAGTAGCCTAGCCTAGTAGTAGTAGCCTAGCGGGGCCAGGGTGCGAGAGGGGCAGGGGGAGGGGGCTACAACCTCCATAATATACTTCATGTGGCCAATAACGGCCGTATACACCTCGGCTGATCAATGGACGTCATAAAACGGAAACAATGACGCAAGGGAGGTGATGAATCTCCCCCGGGGGCCGTCGCTGAAACCGAGACACATAAAACCCAGACAGACAGACGGCTGGAGAGGATTTTTCCATGTCTAACGCCGGCTGTGTTTCACCTCCGGGGGGGGGGGGGTGGGATGAAAAAGAAATGCAAATAAAACACAGATTATTATAATAGAAGGATAATGTTTGGGCTTTGGAAGATGAGGAATGAAAATATCAGCGGGCATCCCCTTTGTGTGATTTGTCTGTCCGTCGGCGACACTTGGAGATGAACGAACCAAGTCTTAAATTACCGTGTAATAAAATATTTCTACCTTCCGAAGGAAGGGAAGAAGTAAGGTGCAGTAAGCCTCACACACACACACACACACACACACACACACACACACACACACACACACACACACACACACACACACAAACACGCGCACACGCAAACTGGAGGGACAAAAACCAGCGGTGGCTTAATGGTGCTAGGATATGGTGGGGGGAAAAGATCATTATATTTTCCCGTCTGTGACAAATCCTATTAGTAATGTGTGGCGATATAAAGATGGAGAGCGACAGAGCGGTGATGTTATGTCTAGTGGACATCTTTATTCTGTTGATCCGGTCGTGTATAGATCGATGGGAGATCGTAAAACAGCGCAATCAAATTGTTGCCCCCGTTCCCGTTTGATTCAAGAAGTGCATCTGTCCAACCAAACGCACTCTGACGAGGGACGACCGATGGCGGATTTTGTGGTCCGTTGCTGATCCCGATTTTTGGAACGTCCGAGACCAGTGGTTCTCAAACGTTTTCAGGTCAAGGACCCCCAAAAGGATTTGGCCGCGGACCCCTATCTCTAATATTTTGTTCCAGGGACCCCCAGAAGCAAAGATTTGAGTTACAAATGTTTGCTTAAAAATATATATATTCAAAGGTTTGCACCAATTTTCACGATTTTTCGAAAATACCAGATCTACAAGCTCATAGCTCCTTTAATCCTTGTTATGTATGGTGATAGTAGGCTGACTTTGGAGTTAATATTGCTGTTGAAATTCAGGTCTGAGCCCATGATTACGTAGCGGTGTGAATTTGCCTGCGTTGTGTTGTGTAACAGTGACATAACTCTGTACCCTCAAAGAACCATCCTAAAAGCACAACAAAAAAGGTTATATCTACAACCATATTATGAGGAACACAGAGAACCATCCACTAAATACGATGGCTTTTTAGTAGGTGATGGTTCCAGTGGTGTAAAGTAACTAAGTACATTTACCCATGTACTGTACTTAAGTACACTTTTGAGGATTTTTTTTTTACTTTACTGGAGTATTTCCAATTTTCTGTATGTTTACTTCAACTCCACTACATCTCAGAGGCAAATATTGTACTTTTACTCCACTACAATTATTTGACAGCTTCAGTTACTAGTTACTTTGCATATTTAGATCATTTTATTATCACAAAACAATGAAAACATACATTAACCACTTCAGCTCTATATATTTTGACGATTTGAAAACAAGCTCACAATGAGCTTGTAGATCTGCTATAAAATTTGTATTATTATTACTATTTTTCTTTTTAAAGGAGACATCCGGGCATTTTAAGTGTTTTCTTTGATGTGTCACTTATCACTCACTAACATTGAAAGGGTCGTTGAGTTATTCCCAGAGAGTCCCCTTCGTCCCGTCTAACGACCCCCTCCGTTGGCATAATGGGAGCCCGTGGAAAGCAGAAATTCGCCTATTTTAACAAATGCAAACTCTGTTTTTTTTTCTCCTAGTACTCATTGTGGAGTCTCATGAGACCCTAAGAGGCGCTGAAGTTCCCGACGAGCTAATGCTAATGCAGAACGAGTTAATTCTGGTTGCTTGTTTCTCTCCCTGGCAACACCGAGTTGCCAGGTTGGGAGAGACGGGCTCCCATTATGCCAACGGAGGGGGTCGTTAAACGGGACGAAGGGGACTCTATGGGAATAACTCAACGAGCCTTTCAATGTTGGTGAGTGATAAGCGACACATCAAAGAAAACACTTAAAATGCCCGGATGTCTCCTTTAAGAGTAGCCAATTATTTTGTACCCCTTTTTCTCCCCAATTTAGTTGTTATGCAAATGAATTCCTCCCCAGAGTCCCCACACACATTTTTGTGTTGTCACTGCTGTCGTATCCTTCTGACTCACCTGCCAGTGAGGAGCCCCCACCGGTAGGACGTAGAGCCTTCGTCCTACTCCTCCCACCCAACACTCCCCGCTGACAGGTGCCGCCCCAGCCCTCCCCGCCCGGCTTCCCTCCCCCGAACGCGGGCCAATTGTGTTCGCAAAGATGCCCGACAAAGCTGGATGCACCACGGTGGATTCAAACCCACAACCTCCGTGGTGATGGGCAGGGACTTTACCACTGCGCCACCCGAGCACAGATCTGCTATTTTCAAAAGATTGTTATACATGTTGAACTCGTGAAATGGGACAATATTACTGAGTACTATTACTTTTGGTACTTTGAGTATATTTTGATGCCAATACTTTTGTACTTTTACTCAAGTAAATTTCGGTTACCGGACTTTTACTTGTAACAGAGTTTTTCAACACTGCAGTATCGATACTTTTACTTAAAGTAATACTAGGTAACTTTTTCAATAAAACTAAAGTTAAATTATCTATCTTTCGTGAGTGGCAAATGTTTCACCCCCGAAAGCCTTTTATTTATATATTTTCTATTGAGCGCTGTCGGGGTTGACTTTCCCGCAAAAAATGACGTCATCTGGCCGGAAAATGGAAGCGGAAATGCACCGGTTTCCTTTTTGGCCAGGAACTACCGCGCCGGTTTCCTGTTTGGCCAGGAACTACCGCGCTATTAACAAAAAGGAAACTCACGTTGATTTTAAGAGATTGTATGATTTGAAGAACGAAAAACAACAGCAAAATAAAACACAGCTCACGGTAACTAAAGCTCCACTGGTTAAGAGAAACGATCCACAGATCGTATAAAACAATTAAAAGAACGCTTTTTGAAACGCTTCCGTCTTCCGGTGAAAACAAATGGAATTCTGGGTAACGCAGTAATAAATGAACGGCCTGCAGTGATGGTAATGACCAGCAGAGGCTGCTAAAAATCGTTTTTTTTTTAATTTGCACTGTACAACTTTAAAGCAATACAACTACCGTCACTGCATGTATTTTCCGTAGTCCTGCATTACCCAGAATTCCATTTGTTTTCACCGGAATGCGGAAGCGTTTCAAAAATCGTTCTTTTAATTGTTTTATACGATCTGCGGATCGTTTCTCTTGGCCAGTGCAGCATTAGTTACCGTGAGCTGTGTTTTCTTTTGCTGTTGTTTTTCCATCTTCAAATCCTATAATGTCTTAAAAACAGCGTGAGATTCCTTTTTGTTAATAGCGCGGTAGTTCCTGGCCAAACAGGAAACCGGTGCGGTAGTTCCTGGCCAAACAGGAAACCGGTGCGGTAGTTCCTGGCCAAACAGGAAACCGGTGCATTTCCGTTTCTGTTTTCGGGCCGAATGACGTCATTTTCGCGGGAAGGGCGGCCCGCCACCTTTTCAATAGAAAATATAATAGAAAAGGCTTTCGAGGGTGAAATTCATGCAGTGGGCGTTGTGAAACATTTGCCACTCTAAAAAGATATACAATTTAACTTTAGTTGTTTTTTTTAAAGTTACCTAGTACAACTTTAAGTAAAAAATGTGAGTACTTTTTCCACCACTGGCTGGACTATGGTGCACCGACAGGTGAGGAGAGAGCGCATGCGGGTCTTGCGGTGGACCGGGTCTAATGTGAAAATAATTACGTTCAATGTCAATTACATCGAAATTTGACATGACGAAGATGCAGATTTGATATTACATTACCAAGAATAACGAGTTGAACTCAAAGAGGGGGGAGGGGGGGGGTCGAGTCACACATCTCGGCACAACACCTGGCAGTGGAGAGAGAGAGGGGTCAGCGAGTTAATGGGCATGAGCTTGGGCTTTGAGCTGTGCATGTGTAAATAATCTATTAATTAACGGGGGAGGGGAGCCGGTATGAATAGAAAGCACGTCCTTATTCCTGTGATATCTGCCATCCACACCCCCTCAGTCCACTACTCATCACACTCTCTCTCTGCAGGTAGACAAATGAAAGACACAGGGAAGGACGTTTATTGGGGGGATTAAAGCTATCTCTTCCTTTTGTCGTCGCGCCGACGATTTTTCTTTGCATGCATGATCCGCCTGCCCCCATGGAACAAAGCTCGATCTCTCTCCCCTCTCTCTCTCTCTCTCTGCTTTTCAAACTGTGCCATTAAAAACGAGACAAAACAAAACAAATTATTTTTTAAGACTTGTTTTTTTGTCATGGAGCCACTGGAACGTTCCATGTCACCTCGTTGTGTGAAGCTCATGAACGCGGCGCTCCCTGATGTTCTGGCACCAGCTGTGATCACAAGTGGAGAGTCACACGCACGCACGCACACTTGCACGCACACACACACCAGTGGTGGAAAAAGTAGTCACATTTCTTACTTAAGTAAAAGTATCAATACTGCATTGTAGAAATATTACGTTGCGTTACATTATGTTACAAGTAAGAGTCCGGAATTAAAAAATGTACTAAAGTACACAAAGTATTAGTATCAAAATGTACTTAAAGTACCAAAAGTAAAAGTACTGAAAATTGGAAATACTCCAGTAAAGTAAAAATACCCCCCAAAAAATATACTTAAGTACAGTACTTGAGTAAATGTACTTAGTTACTTTACACCACTGACACACACACACACACACACACACACACACACACACACGCACACGCACACGCACACGCACACGCACACGCACACACACACACGCCGTATAATGAAGCACCAGGCAGCAGTGCTTCTTGGAGGTTAGCGAAGGTGCCGTCTCCACGCCGGCAGCTAATTGACGATTATGTACAGTATACGCGGGTCTGAGCGGAGTCGTTCATTTTAATGGGCTTATTATCGGCAGGAAAGAGGTGCGGCCGACGTGGCCTTCCTCGCGGTGTCCTCCGAGAGAGGCGAGTGTAACACCGGCGGTGGGCGGCTGGTGAGGTGAGGTCACCGTCATAGCCTATAATCGAATCTCCTGACAGGCGAGCGTCACCAGGTGGCAACACATCTCGTTTGCCGTGTCTTGGAGGCAGGATACGCGTCTTAGCCGCAGAAAAAGGTGCTACCGGTGCAAAAATGGTCGAAACACAGCCATGAGGATGGACACTGCTGAATTTGTGGCATGTTAATATTCCTCTGCCTAGCAGCAGCCCTCCACCCTCCTCTAATAGGCTCTATGCACAGCAGCCATATTATGAAGACATTCACAGGTGTTACCAATGATACTAATGAAGGCTCTGTTCCATTCTGGTCAAACAGAGTCAGGGTGCTGATATTGTTGCATGTTGACTCACTGGAAACACTGTGTTACACCAGTGGGTCTAAAGTTGGGGTCCAGGGACCCTCATAGGCTTCCAAATGGCCCCTTGCGGGTGTGTAACTGGAACCAAATGGACCATTTGGTTCCATTTGTACACTCTCAGAGTTATGGGGGTCGTGGAAACCACTGTGCTAGACTAAATGGAACAGAGCCTTCATTAGTGTCATTGGTAACACCTGTGAAGGAAGTGATAATATGGCTGCTGTGCATAGAGCCTATTGGCTCAAGCAGGCCCAAGCAGAGCACAAAATGGATCATTCATTGATGTATTGGTAATATCAATGTCAACAACTAAAGGATACTAAAGTATTATTATCATCATCGTATGATATTTGAAAACCATTATTACTGTAATCCTGTTAGGTGATTGTGAAGTGTGATTTCTACAATTTGACACAGTAAAATGTTACCATAATGTTAACCAGAGACAGAATCTGACCTTCTCACGTGGTCTGAGAATAAAAAAGTGAACTGATCGTTTGTTTGGTGAAAGGTCAAAGGTCACTTCAGGTGAAATGTCAAAGCTCAGATAAATGCAGCACCATTACACCCTAGAGCAGTGTTTCTCAAAATGAAGCATAGCGTTAGTTCGTGCAGGACACGAAAGTCTTGCCGCGCCTCAGCTGTAACCGGCTGTCAGTCAGCTGATGTGATCATCAGCCTAGCCTCCTATTCCCCATTCACAGCTCTGCTGGTCATTACGTCACACATTCATATACTCCAATAGCTCACGCCTTCACAAAGAGGTTCCTTCAAATACGGCTTTGCGTTCACTAGGTTTCTGCTTGTCTTGGTGCCTGTTTCACTGCTGTTAGCTGCCTCCTCCACCCCAGCCTCCACCTTTTTGATTAGAATCTGGCATAGGCTCAAATACTGATTTAGTGATAGTGATTTATATCTGCTAATTCAAACTAATATGTCAATGTATTGCTTATATTGTTTGATATTGCATCCCTGGGTGCAATACGTTAGTCCGACAGCGCATTCCTCCGACAGCGCAGTGCTCCGACATTAAACAGTAAACCCGAACCAAACCCGCACCCTAACCCTAACCGCACGCGGATGCCACATAGTCGGAGAAAAGGTCTGTCGGATTAACGCATGCCTCCCGTATCCCTATGGGGGTTTTGTTTAACATTCCCTGATTTTGCTTAGCATGCTGCTTGGACAAAATTCAGGGAATATCTCCAGGAGCGGGGCCTTTAACGCCAAGCTTAACTGTATTCCATTTGATGCAATAAATGGTTACATCTACTTTGACGTGAGTGTTCCTTACTGAACTGTGTTTTTTTTTGGGGGGGGGGGGGACGTTTGAGAACCAATGCCATAGAGGCAGCTTGCGCACCCCAGGGGGTGCACGCCAGGGGCGTAGCTACGGGTGGGCATAGGTAGGCCTGGACCCACCCATTTAGTTTTTCTGCCCACCCCAAAAAACAGGGGGGAAAAATATATATATATATATATATATATATATATCGTCGGTGTCCAGCCGGGACCAGCTAACTCCATTTTCATTTTTTTTTTTTTTTCATAAATCGACGCTATTGAACACCCTTCACATCTGTGTAAAAAATCTAAACATTTGAACCAATGAAAAGTATTAAAAAGCGCCTCAGACGAAAACTCCCAAATCCAATGGATCCTCAAACTGTCCGTCAAAAACAAACAACTCCCCCCTCTCCTCTACACAGTGCTACAGCACAGCATTAGCAGTGCGCGGTGCGCAGTGAACGAGGAGGAACAACACGTAAACAGACTCCCCGTAGTCTGTTAAAACTATGCAGTGTACCTGTTTATCAAACAGCACTGACGCTAATGTTATGAAAACAAGTAATTATATTTCTAAAATCTATGAAGTGTTTAATGAGGAGAGCATTGTGATAAGAAGAAAGACGTTCATAGCATTTCTGTCACGCTAGTGTTCTACTACCTCTTAGCAGAAGTTATTGTAATATTTAAAGTCCTGTTTGTTGTTGTAGGCCTATATAATAAGTGTCATGAAGCATCAGGGCATTAATTCACACGTTGTTGTGATGCATTGTGAGCTTGGAGATCCATTGTTAGCTTTTGGGAATCTGTACCCTTTTGAAACCTCTCTCAGCAGCGAGTGGAGCTACTGTTGTTTGGACAACTCCATTTCAGCTTGATTTCTGCTCGTCTGAAACTTCTAACTCCACTCACGCTGGGTAAAGTGTTGATTTACCCGCGATTTGGGTAAAGTGTTGATAATATAATGACACATGCAAGTATCTCACAATATACAGTCACTATACCAACTTTGACGAGGTAGTATTGCTTTGTTTTAAAAATATAAGGTTTTCTTCATTTTCTGAAAAACGTATATTTTGTTTTTTCGTTTCCTGAACAATGAGCGTTTTGGAGTTAGCAGTTTCGGGCTGGACAGCAGAGATATATTTGTTTTTATATCATATTCAGCCATTTTGATAACAGTGTATCCGAAATCCGCCACAAAGCCACAAAAAAAGTACCCAAAACCCGCCAACAAAACACATTTTAGCACGCACATGCACACGCGCACATGTGTGCCCACCCACTCATGCCTAGGCCCAGCCTATGCTAGCGTTCTGGCTACGCCACTGGTGCACGCACCACAGTTTGGGAATCCCTTTGTCAGATTGTTATTCACTAAAATGGATCACAGAGCACCAGAACAATAGATGTCACCGTGTCTGTCTCTGTCTCTGTGTGAGTCATTGAGGAGCTGTGAACATCATCATGTCTCTCTGAATTATGTGTCTTTGACCAGTCTCTGCTATGAGGCCAAATCAATTGGGCTGGCAGTGTAATTGTTTTCCCATCGATTTCCTTTTAAAAATGATATTCCAAGAGATGAGACAATGTGATTTACAGTAAGTGCGTTATGACGTTACCACCCCATGCATCATGGGGCTTTTGATACGCGCCAGATGTGAAACGACGCTCGCAGTCAAGAGGTTGAAAGTAACGTACAGTATGCACATTTACTCAAGTATGCTGTACTTAAGCACAATTTTAAGGCATTGCACCCTGAAGAAGGTGCAAGCCGACACACGTTGGTGTTTTTTAAAAGGGTCCTTGGCTAACAAGCCAAATATGCCTTAATACATTATAATTGTCCTTCATAACTAAAACGTAAAATTAAAAACACCTTAGGGGCAATGCCCGTCGTAAGTTGATGATGTCATGTGCGGTCTAGCCCTATGGAATTTATGGAATGCATGTGGGGGAAAAAAATGAAAAAAAATAAAACGTAATACTTCCTAAGGTTAATATGAGCATCAAATCAATATTTTAAATATATTGTTATGGCACATGCGTTCCATAAAATCCATGGGGCTAGACCACGCATGGACAGATGACATCATCAACTTTGAGACGGGCATTGCCCCTATTGAGTAAAAGATCTACTGTTTCTAAAATAAGTATAATATTTATGGCGTTTTAGTTGTTCTAGTTATAGAGGACAATTACAATGTATTAAGGCATGTTTGGCTTATTAGCCGGGGATCCATTATAAGAACAATTTTAAGGCATTACACCCTGAAGAAGGTGCAAGCCGACACGCGTTGATGTTTTGTTAATGTCCGTAGCCCAAATATAATAAAGGACTTTTACCTACAAAATGTGCCTTGAGTTCCTGTTCCTGGACCTGGACCTCCCCCCCCCGACTGAAAATCAAGACACGCTATTGTCGCTGTCGGGTATACTTTTCACTTTCACCTAATGTGACACATTGTGAGCTTGTAGATCTGCTATTTCTTTGGTACTTTTGCATGACACTAGTATGACGAGGTAGGGCATTAACTTAACGTAAGAACATGAAGAGTTGAAATATGGAGATACAAGGTTTCTACTTACCGAGCAACCTTTGAGATGACCAGTGGTGGAAAGTAACTAAGTACATTTACTTAAGTACTGTACTTAAGTACAATTTTGAGGTATTTGTACTTTACTTGAGTATTTACAATTTCCAATACTTTTACTTCTACTCCACTACATCTCAGAGGCAAATATTGTACTTTTACTCTACTACAATTATTTGAAAACTTTAGTTACAAATTACTTTTCAGATATAAGTTATGATATTATGAAACATACATTAACCACTTTAGCCCTATTTTATACAGAGACTATTTGAAAATAGCCGATCTACAAAAAAAAATAGCCGGTCGAGATGCGACGCGTTTTGAGCTTGTAGATCTGCTATTTTCAAATATTTAGTACATTTACTTTTGGTACTTTAAGTACATTTTGATGGCAATACTTTTGTACTTTTGATCAAGTAAATTTTGAATTCTGGACTTTTACTTGTAACAGAGTATTTTTATATTGCAGTATTGGTACTTTTACTTAAGTAAAGAATTTGAGTACTTTTTCCACCACTGCTTACCAAGCAACCTTTGAGATGGCACGCGCTCCCTTTTTAATAACCCCCCCGAAACTTCATCAACACCATATATTCTTCATTTTAATCTCTCTCACAAAAGGCCCCGGGGAGAATACAAGAGCCCCTCCGAGCTATAATAAAAGTCAGCCAAGCATGTGCCTGAGATAAACTTATTAACCAGCGCCAATTAAGGCTGCTGCTGTTTGTTTGTTTCCTTGGCTTGTTTTCTTTTTTTCTTTCTTTTTTTCGGATGCTGTTGCCTTGGAGACATCGTTAAGGCAACGGGAACTTTGTTTTGACGGAGTGCAAGGCTCTGCTGGAGGCTTGGTCAGTGTGTGTGTGTGTGTGTGTGTGCGTGTGCGTGCATGTTTGCACGTATGTGTAGTTGTATTACTACTTGTCAGGGCCAACTGTCACCACACGTATACAGTGGTGTAAAGTAACTAAGTACATATACTCAAGTACTGTACAATAACTACACTTTTGAGGTACTTTTACTTTACTGGAGTATTTCCAATTGTCTATACTTTTACTTCTACTCCACTACATCTCAGAGGCAAACATTGTACTTTTACTCCACTACAATTATTTGAACACTTTAGTTACTAGTTACTTTGCAGATATAAATTATGACATTGTAAAACATACATTAACCACTTTAGCCCTATTTTCTACCTGTTCATTTGAAATGAGCAGATCTACAAGCTCACAACGCGTCGCAATGAGCTTGTGTAGATCTGCTAATTTCAAACATTTTAGTACTTTTACTTTTGGTACTTTAAGTACATTTTGATATCAATACTTTTGTACTTTTAATCAAGTAAATGTTTTATAGAGTACTTATAGTACTTGCAATATTGATACTTTTAATTAAGTAAAACATTTGAGTACTTTTTCCATCACTGCATGTATAGTAGAATTTGAGAAACAGACAAGAGAAAGGGTTGTTAAATGGTTAATAGAATTAAATTATGACAAGACAAATGATTAAGACGGTGACAGGCTGTGACAGCTATATCGTTACGGCATGCGGCTTATTGCATCTGAACCCGTCAACACTGGGAGAGGGCGGGGTCGAGGAAAGAAAGAAAGACGAGATCTCAGCACTATAAAAGCGATACATGCTTGAACCAAAATCACTCCTGTTTCTTCTCAGAAGACAGAAAGAGAGAGAGAGAGAGAGAGAGAGAGAGAGAGAGAGAGAGAGAGAGAGAGAGAGAGAGAGAGAGAGAGAGAACAACACAAGGCAAATCAATACTGTCATTATGGAGCCAGTGTAAGGCTGAATTAGATGTCACGAGGCCCCGGGGTTAAAGAGATGGCTTGACATATGTGAACATTATGAGCCGTCTGTGATGGATAAGTCTGTGTGTGTGTGTGTGTGTGTGTGTGTGTGTGTGTGTGTGTGTGTGTGTGTGTGTGTGTGTGTGTGTGTGTGTGTGTGTGTGAAAAGTAACAAAGATTCCATGGGGCCCCTCAACGAAGCACCGGCTTGTGATATTTCATTGTTTAATAGCATTAAAAAGCCAGTGTGATATATTGCTGTGTGTGTGTGTGTGTGTGTGTGTGTGTGTGTGTGTGTGTGTGTGTGTGTGTGTGTGTGTGTGTGTGTCGAACAAAGGCCACATTTGGGGACCAAGGTTGGACATCAAAACAAAAATGAAGGCAGAGCCATTCAAGGAGAGTTACGTCTTCGGGCCATGTCTTCTACATAGCCTTCTATTGGCGAATAGTGACAAAGCCCTAAAACGGAAGTCTATGGGCGTTTGTCACTATTGCCAGTTTACATGAACCCATGTGACCGACGCTGGTTCTGCCCCCTCAGTGGCGGAACTCTCTAATATAAGGCTATGGTTTGAGGTAAGGGCTGAGGTTAGGCATACATATATCAGGGTTAACGTTATTTAACACCTTACTTTGTCCATAATACTATCCCATGATGCACAACATCACTCAATAGAGGAGTAATTTTATTTATGCTTAATTAATTAATTAGCTTGCATACATAGAACAAAGAAAAACATTGGACATGCGATGCCAGTCCTGAAAGCTTGACCGATGACACACTCTCGCTCGCTCGCACGCACGCACGCACGCACGCACACACACACACACACACACACACACACACACACACACACACACACACACACACACACACACACACACACACACACACACACACACACACACACACACACACACACACAATTGACGGATTCAGTGGTGCAGTGCCTGCATTGGTCGATACTGTCAACGAGTGCGTGTAAACATAAATAAAAAGCTACCAACAGGTTAACTTTAATTAGTTTGCCTTAGCAAGGGAGATTGTTAGCATCAGTGAACACCGTGACAATTATTTGACAACTAATTTGACAACACCCACAAACAGATAGCATCTTTGAAACAGGTTTTCGGACACCCGTTTGTACTGCTGAATGACAGTGGTGTAAAAAAGGACTAAAATGTTTTACTTAAGTAAAAGTATCAATACTGCAATGTAGATGTACTCTGTTATAAGTAAAAGTCCGGAATTCAAAATGTACGGTACTTGAGTAAAAGTACACAAGTATTGGTATCAAAATGTGCTTAAAGTACCAAAAGTAAAAGTATTAAAGGAGAGATCCGGACATTTTAAGTGTTATCTTTGATGTGTCGCTAATCACTCACCAACATTGAAAGGGACGTTGAGTTATTCCAGAGAGTCCCCTTAGTCCAGTCTGGCGACCCCCTCCGTTGGCATAATGGGAGCCTGTGTAAGAGTGAAAATCGTCTATTATAACCGATGCAAAGTTATTTTTTTCTCTACTACTGCTCATCGTGGAGTCTCATGATACTCAAACATGCACTGAATGTCGCGAACGAGCGACTGTTCGTGCAGAACGAGATGACGCAGGTTGCTTGTTTCTTCCATAGAACCTGCCATCTATGGAAGAAACAAGCAACCTGCGTCATCTCGCAGGTTGCTGGAGTAGAAGCAAAAATATAGACAATTGGAAATCCTCCAGTAAAGTAAAGGTACCTCAAAATTGGACTTAAGTACAGCACTTGAGTAAATGTACTTAGTTATGTTACCTCACTGGCTACAGTGTAGTCAGTAGTACTGCTGTATGGGGCAGAGACATGGACCCTCACAGCACAACAGGAAAGGGCCCTGGATGGAGTCTATACACAAAGAATGCTACGAATAGCATGATTAGGTGTCTCATGGATGGAGCAAATGTGGTTCTCTACGGGGACCAAGGTCAGAGACGAGAGAAGGGTGAGGCTGGCAGGGCACTGCGTGAGGCAGGCCCGGTAAGCAAACCGACACCGTGGGAGCTGACCCGGGTCAAAGCCAGGAAACGCAAGAAGCGCACCATCTACGTAGATGCACAACAGCGGAGCTAACTCAACACTGCAGAGCTCAAGACCTTGATGATGCTACACAGGAGGGTGCAGCGATAAGCTCTATGCACAGCAGCCATATTATCACTTCCTTCACGGGTGTTACCAATGATACTAATGAAGGCTCTGTTCCATTTAGTGGAGTACAGTGGTTTCCATGACCCCCATAACTCTGAGAGTGTACAAATGGAACCAAATGGACCCTTACGGGTCCATTTGGTTCCATTTGTACACTCTCAGAGTTACACACCCGTAATGGGCCCCCATGAGAGTCCCTGGACCTCAACTTTAGACCCACTGGTGTAGCAGAGACAATATCAGCACCCTGACTCTGTTTGACCAGAATGGAACAGAGCCTTCATTAGTATCATTGGTAACACCTGTGAATGTCTTCATAATATGGCTGCTGTGAATAGAGCCTATTCAGGAGTCCCGAGATGGTGTAGGCTAGACTGCACACACAGGGTATGAAGAATCATGGATTTATTTGTCACTACTCATACGCAGTGGTGTAAAGTAACTAAGTACATTTACTCAAGTACTGTACTTAATTACAATGTTGAGGTATTTTTTTACTTTACTGGAGTGTTTCCAATTCCCAGTAGTTTCACTTCTTTTCCACTACATCTCAGAGGCAAATATTGCACTTTTACTCCACTACAATTAGGCCTATATGAAAACGTACTAGTTACTTTGTAGATTTGAATTATTACAAAAGATACATTACCCACCTCAGCCCTACATACATTTCGGCCATTTGAAAATAGCCGATCGCGATGCGACACATTGTAGATCTGCTATTTTCAAAATATTTGTATGCATTTTATACATTTGAAAACTTGTGAAATGGGACATTCTACATAATAAGTATTTTTCTACTTTTGTGCTTTTACTCAAGTACATTTTGAATTCTGGACTTCTGGTAAAACATACTTTTTCCACCACTGCAGGTTGGACTGATATCACATTGAGAACGTACGGACAGACAGTGGATGAAAGCAAGTTACGATTTAGTGCAACATGCTCAAACTGTTGCAGCAGTAGCATCAGAGTGATACTACAGATGTCTTGCCTTGACTGAGTTTTTTTTCCACCAAGGACTGGTCTTGGTGCAAAACAAATGCTTGCAATGGATTCAGAATCATGAAAACAACCCGAATATGACGCCTATCAAGCTACTTAGGACAGAATCAAACATTTAAATAATGAGGTCTTTTAAAGGAACTGGCGGCTGGCAACTTGAAAATTAGACCTTTCTAGTGGTAAGATTTTGTTGGACTATTGATATGCTATTAAAGGGATAATTCACCCCAACAAAAATATTTGTTCTATCGATTAGTCACCCCATTTTTTTTGTTTTTGTCGCATTCCTAAGCCAATAATTTGATGACAAGCAGACCGGTAGGCAGCGGTTCCGGCAGGAGACGCAAATGAGACTCTTTGTGTCTCACTGCCGGTCATCAAATTATTGGCTTAGGAACGCGACAAAAACACAAATACAACACAATACATATCCATGAATTCAAGTCACCATGGGGTGACTAATAATCGATAGAAAAAAGGTCATTTTGGGGGTGAACTATCCCTTTAAGTAGGCCTACACCTGATACTACAATAAACCGCTGAGAAACCGTTTTGTTCCCATTTTTTTTTAGGGTCAAACTAATATTTGCAGCTGACTGTATAGAATATCCCACAGAGGCAGCAGCAGCAGCACGGGGTGATGGAGAGCCAGGATACAGATGTCCTGCCGTGGGTGATGCATGGGCCAGACCGCCTATTGATCGCAGGCTGCCCCCGTGCCCCGATTCATCATGTCATCTTTGTTTAGATGGCTGGATCCCGGACGCAAGCGCCCCCATTTAACCCTTCAAGACCGGGAATTTGGGCTATTCAAAAATAGCAGATCTGCAAGCTCATAGCGCGGCACCGAGTGCCGCGCTATGAGCTTGTAGATCTGCTATTTGTTTTGTTTTAAAATCGTGAAAATGTGTGCAAATCTATTTATATCAAAAATATCGTTGAATATAAAAATGTTTTTTTTTTTAAGCGAGCATTTGTAACTGAAATCTTTGCTTCAAAATGTCTACTAAATCTCTAACAGTTTGAAAAAACAAAACGTTAATATCAGTGGCGCTTAAAACCTCTTTCAAGTCAAGGACCACCCAACATGATGTATTTGGCCGTGGACCCCCCCATCTCAAAATATTTTGTTCCAGGGACCCCCAGAAGCAAAGATTTGAGTTAAAGATGTTTGCTTAAAAAATATATATATATATTCAAATATTTGCACAAAAAAATAAATAAAAAAAATAAACAGTATATCTACAAGCTTCTTAGGGCGTTGTGAGCATCACTTCCTGTCGATTTGATCCCTGATACCTGATCAAATCGACAGTAAGTGATGCCCACAACAACGCCCTTTAGGAAACTTGTGGATACAAGCTCATCTGCTATTTTTGAATATGCCAAATAAAAAAATAAAAAAATGACCCAGATGCTTTCCCGGTCTTAATGGGTTAAGACCGGTCTTAATCCCACAAAGTAAGAGCCCTTCGTCTCGGCTGTAAAAAAAAAAAAGCACACGGTGCCGCCGAGTGTTGCTGCGCTCCTCCTGATGGATGGCCATCACCGTGCACGACTCCCGTCCCGGAGCCTGAGTGCAGAGTCGTGACCCCAGAGCGGCATCTTCATCAGACACACTAGCCCTGACAGGGACGGTCCATCATCGCAGCAGAGCCCCGGTCACGCCGCCGGGTGAACCATAGCGACTATACTGCGTTACGGCGAACGCACTGGGAGCAGACGTTAACGCGTTAAGACCGGGAACGCATTTGTGTGCCATTTTTAGATTTCTTTGGGCTATTCAAAAATAGCAGATCTACAAGCTCGGTGCCGTGCTACGAGCTTGCAGATCTGTTATTTTTTTAAAGAAATCGTGAACATTGTTGCAAATCACTGATATTATAGCAACAATTATAACAATACAAAAAACTGTTACGATTCAGAAGCAGAGATTTGAGTAAAAAAAATCACTTTAAAAATATAGCCTATATATTCAAAGATTTGCACAAATTTTCACTGTTTTTCTAAAATAGCAGATCTACAAGCTCAAGCTCATGAGCTGTATATCTGCTATTTTTGAATAGCCAAAGCAATCTAATAATAACGCACAGATGCGTTCCCGGTCTTAATGGGTTAATACAGATTGAAGCGGGGTGGTCGGTTTCACCTCATCTGGGGGTGAAGGGAAGTTAGAACCGTCATTGTAAGGCCACCAGAGTTTTTCTTTTAGCTAGAAACCAGATTAGGTGTGCAACAGTTGACCGAGCTGATCGATTTAATAGATTAAAAAGAATAATCTGTTTCAGGGGTCTTCCAACGTTTTCAGGCCAAGGACCCCCTAGCTGAGAGAGAGATGAAGCAGGGACCCCCACTATGTATACAATTGTGTTGTAGATTAAACTTTTTTTTAAACTTTTTTTTCCCTAAACACCAAACCTCTTTGCCAAAGGTAGCAGATCTACAAGCTCACAACACCTCTGCTATTTTTAGCTAAAGTTCTGCTCAGAAAAGGGATGCTAGGGTTCAAGTGGTTAATGTAAAAAAATATCATATCACAGAAAGATTTGGCAGCCCCCCCCTGTAGTAACTCTGAGGACCCCCTAGGGGTCTAGACCCCATGTTGAAGACAATAAACTAGTCCATTTTGGAGGGGGAAAACGGGGAAACCCCCCCCCCCAGAGCATCGTCACTTCATGAAAATGGCAGATGTACAAGCTCACAACGAGCCATGATGCGACACATTGTGAGCTTGTAGATCGGCTAAAAAATAATGATGGGGTTGAGAAAAATGTCAATGCTGTTTATTATTCGGATTTCATCCTGATAGAAACTTCAGCCTCATTAAACACCAACTTTACGTTTTGTTTTGTTTTAGTGACATTAGTAGCCTATACGTGCAAATAGGGGAAGGGAAACAATGTCACTCGAGTTGTGGTGCAAGCAAAGCTGCTTTTCGTGTGTGTATTTGTCTCCTCTTTGTGGCTTGGGAGCTTGAAAAAGGAATATTTGGACATCACGTCTTCATTTTTCATGAGATGACGGTTGTAACAGGTCCCTGTGCTACAATATATATAACCATAGTTTCATGCTAGGAAAGAAAAATATAGTATTGGACACGATCCATCTCACAAACTCAACACAGATCCCTGTTGCTTGCACCTTTCAACACAATATTTTTTCCTGATTTCCATCTTACAACCTGTTCAGCCATAGTGAATGTTTTACCATAATTTTTGTGTATTTTGAGGGAAAAGCCATCATTTGCGCTTAAGTTGCATTTGGGGGTTTGAAACATGAAGATTAGTGTTTTCCACCAATTGTTGCATGCAGCAATATTCTAGCAAACCCCTCCACAATGGGCAATAACAGAAAACATACAATATCCCCGTTAAAACATGTTGATGTATGACTTTTATCTTCGGTGGAACCGCGGGACGGAGCCCAGAACTAATTTCCCTACGGCGACATTAAAGTATATCTTATCTTACGACGATGAAAGCTGAAGCCATTTATGTAAATGATATTGAGCTTGTAGAGTGAGCAGACATATCAGTCAGGAAGGAAAAGGCTTTGGCTGTGAGGAGAGGAGAGCATTATTGCCCGGAGAGACTGATTAAGAATGCGACAAGCACCAGAGGAGAGCAGGACATCAGAGAAAACAGACAGTTGGCGGGGGGTGGTTAAGGTGCATTGAGGGAACGCACTTTTCGGCTGGTGAATTAGAGCCATCAGACCAGCCCACCCCCCATCTGCCGTATTAGAGTGGCGCTTTAAGCCATTTAGACCGGGAACGTATGTGTCATTTTAAGATTTCTTTTGGCTATTCAAAAATAGCAGATCTACAAACTCAAAGTGTGGCGGCACCGAGTGCAGATCTCCATCTTTCAAAAAAACATGAAAAATGTATGCAAATCTTTGAATATACATCTTTAAGCATTGTCTGACTCAAATCAAATGTATAACTCAAATCTTTGCCTCTGGGGATTCTACAAATGTATTCTAAATCCTAACTTTTTTTTAAAAACTTTGCTATAATCAGTAATTCTCAAACGTTTTCATGTCAAGGACGCCCAAAATGACGTATTTGGGCGCGGATCCCCCATCTCAAAATATTTTGTTCCAGGGACCCCCCAAAAGTTGATTTCTCACAAAATAGCAGATCTAGATCTGCCATTTTGGAATGGAAATCTGAAAATGACACAGATGCAGTCGCTGGTCTTAATGGGTTAAAGTACCACCAAAACCACGGGGTCTAGCCTCTTTCCCAGCGCCGGAGGCTGAGGATGATCAGGAAGTGAGGGAAAGAGAACAAGAGGGAGAAGAGGTAGAGGCTAATGCCTTGGTTTACAGTCCGCCGCACGGCAGTGGCGCTTGCCTTAAAAAAGAAGCCGATGTTCACCGACGGTCAGCTTGAACGTCGGGCTCATTTCGGCGAGCGACACAAAGTCGTGCAACGGAATATAAATGTGGGCTTAAAGAGAAAGAGAGAGAAGAGGCAGAAGAGGTGAAGCGTAAAGCTACAGAAGAAGTTTTATTTTGCATGCTACAGAGGTAATGCAGAGTACACACACACACACACACAGGAGAGAGCGAGAGAGAGAGACCGTGAGCGAGGGGAGGAGGGGGGGAGTGGGAGTGAGACTATATCAAAAGCAGGAAACCAAGTCGCACTTCCCCTTGGTAGAAAAAGTTCCGCTTTTAATTGTACTGCTTCCAAACTATAACCAATCCTTACATTTAAAGATGTAAAAAGTGGGACTTATATAGAAAATATACATTACGTTGTATTTCTAAACAACAAAACCAAGTTTGTCTTGATGTAACAATCAAGAGGTCTGAACACGCGTATTCTTTTGTTTAAGGGGATCCAAATTATTTTCTCTTTTTTTTGTTGACTTTTCCCCGTAAGATAACAGTTTGACTTCATGAGTGGAGCTTTCATTTGTCTTTCCTGAAATCAAAAACACATTTCAGAACTTTCCCCCCGCCCCCCCATCATTGTTACAATTAAATAAAAAGGAACACTAAAGGCACATAAACTTTGGTCCGACCAAGTAAAGCCCCCGCCCTTCAGTAAACTTTCACATGATGACAATCACAGTGGACTCAAATTTCTGCTAGCTGCTTCCAAAAGCATGCAACAACTTTGTTTCTTATCCCACGACCTAAAACATCTAGACATGCTTAGAAAACCATTGTCACTTTCAATCCAAGTACGACACCAAATCGCTAGGGAATAAGAAAAAGAAAAAATCTTGTGGAAGGTTAAAAAACAGAACAAAACGGCTACAAAGATTTAACTACAGAACATGGTGGTTCAGCTAAAAGGATAGGTTTGCTCTTTTGCCATCGCTTATTCAAATGTAGACGGCCACGTTGACACCAGTCAAGTTGTACAGACTTGGATCCTTGGGACATGTGGGGCTAGCCTACTGGTTGTCACAAGAGTTTAAAAAAAAGGGTGAATAGACTCCAAGATATTATACTGCAGAAGCTGACCACTTTTAAGTCAAAGTTATACATATTCCCTTTTTACACTGTCTGCTCTACCCAGTAATGTCTTTTACTGTCAACCATGCAAACAGCCCCGAGGTGAAAAAGGTGACATCATGTTTTTTTTTTCTTTTCGGGTCAGGTGTCACACAATTGGCCTATTTGGATTCAAAACGGCTATTGTAGCTGAAAAGCTACAAGTTTGCATGCCTGTAATGTGCATCTAATATTTGTGTTCCTTTATCGGTCTCGTCTTTTGTATTTTTGCCGTTTTTAAATTGTAAATCTTTTTATTTTTATATGACTCCGGGTGGCTATTAGATCAGCTATTTTGTCAAAAGACAAAAGTATAAATCTAGAGTGTTGAGACAGACATATTTAGAAATCCTATTTCAAACCACCTTGAAATGGTTCAAGTGTGATTTGCAAAGAAGAATTTCCATGTGGTCTTCTGCTGTTCAGAATCAGCATAAAACCAATTTGATTCCAATATGGATAGGCCAAAGATTGTTTTGTTATTTACATAACATAGCCATAGTAGTTTCTCAATACTGAACCCATCGGTGAATGTATACCATGTCATAAGTGTTAAACACTTCATAAGCAGTGCCTAACGCAAATAGCAAACCTATGCTTTTACACTGGGGGGGAGGGGGAGGGGGGGGGGAGAAGCGTACAATGCAATAATCAGTTTTGCTGTCTTGTTGTATGTGGCTGAGAGAAATCTTGTCCCGCTAATAGCTAAAGCAAAAACTGATCTGAAATATGTCTCGTTGACTTGTTTCTACTACTACGCTACAAGGAAACATTTTCCATGTTTAAAAGATGGAATTTGAAAGGCTTGCATTTTCACTAATGTCCAAAGCTACCAGAATACCGATGTGCCTCCAAAAGCATAGTATGGGGATTTGTTTTTAACACAAACTGTTCAGCTGTGAAAACAGTTGATAGTGTGAGGTAAGGCACATAAGTATCTTAACTAAAAAAACAATAAAACTAAGCCCCCTGTGGCCACTAAAACGCTCCTTTGTATAGCGGGGGGGGGGGGGTGGAGGGGGACATTGGATGTGATAAAAGAAAATAAGAGTTATGTGGTACAGTTACAGAGGATGACAAGGGGGCAAATAACGCACTAAAGTACAAGTTTCTTCACGAGGGGGGAAAAAAAAGAAAACTTCAATCTCTCTCTCAAGGAATGACAGAATAAAAATAAAAAAAAGTAAAATTCAAACAGCCAAACAACTCTTTATGGCCCCCCCGCCCCCCCTCCCCGCCCCTGGGGTCCAGAAACAGTCCCATGTGGATTTTTGCCCGTCAGTTTGATGAGTCTAAGGAGTGTGTTTGGGGGTCTCTAGAAGACGTCTTTAGATGGTGGACTTGGAGAAGGACACCCGGAGGTGCTGGTTGCCGCCCATGTTGTAGTTGTGGAGGTCGATCAGGACCTGGATGGCCTCCTCCACCGTCGACATTTGCAACAGGGCCATTTTGTGATCCCTGATGGCAACACAAAACAATGAGGATTAGGAAGGACAGTGACGGACTGTTTGTGACAATGCAGGCTGTCTAAGTGGTTGAGGTGTCTCATAAGTCATTTCGTGAACCTTCAAAATATGTTTTGAACTTCTGAATAGGGCTCAAGTTAATTTACTGGTTCATTGTATAATTCAAGTTAAATGTTCGTTGCATTTATACACACACACACACACACACACACACACACACACACACACACACACACAGATATATACACACAACATTTTTTTCTTAATTTTATTTGCTTATAACTTAAATGTTCTTAAAAAGATACATTACGTTCAATTGGTTTCAAGATTTGTTTTTCTTTTTTACAACCACTCATCAGTGACTAGCAGTCTAGCACTCTCCAAAAATCAGGATCAGAAATAAATGTTGGTATGGGTTTCACTGAAGTCACACCCGCAGCAGTTCATAGTTCTGAGAAATCAGCGAGGTTGCATAAATAATGGAGATATCTCATTTTAGCCAATCTCCACGCCCACAACGCGTCGCACCACACTGTTTTTGCGACATTTGTATGGGCAGTGGTGTACAGTAACTAAGTACATTTACTTAAGTACATTTGAGGAAATTGTACTTTACTTGAGTATTTCCAATACTTTTACTCCACTACACCTCAGAGGCAAATAGTGTACTTTTACTCCACTACAATTATTTGAAAACTTTAGTTACTAGTTACTTTTCAGATATAAATGATATTATGAAACATACATTAACCACTTTAGCCCTTTTCTATACCTAGGCTATTTGAAAATAGCCGATCTACAAGGTCACAACGCGTCCCGCGACGCGTTGTGAGCTTGTAGATCTGCTATTTTCAAACATTTTAGTATTTGTACTTTTAGTACATTTTGATGCCAATACTTTTTTTTTTAACAGAGTATTTCTATATTGCAGTTTTGGTACTTTTACTTAAAATAAAGATTTTGAGTACTTTTTCCACCACTGTGTACAAGTATAAATGAAGGCTTCAGTGGCTTCAAACTAATCCATTTGGTCGATTACCAAAGAAAAACTATTTCACGTCGATTTAGTGATATTTAACTATAAAATGATTTGCTTGTTGATCATTCGATAATCACACAAGTAAACGTCAGAATAATCACTAAGAAAATAACTGATCGTTATTAGCAGTCCTAGTTTTGTACACACTCATTTAGCCAAAAAGCAGTCAATTAATTTGTAATTATAGTTATATTGTAATTATAATAATGAGGCGCACAGTTTGAAAGCGCGATCTCACCTGCAGTGGGTAGCTATGTTTGTAAACATACTGCAACTATATAACACATCTGTCAATCAGTTTTACAACACACATTTGGGTGCGATTGCAGAGCGCAGTTTGCCAGACACACTTGAATGACTCACGTTTAAATTTACTCAAGTGTATACTCAACAACGCAACACCGGCGGAATTAAGTAGAACTCAGGCATTTCTGATTCAGGGCCGTTTAATGTCTGGTGTTTTGTTTATTTTTTTCACATTCAAAAACTATGACAATAAAAGCAAATGTAATGCAAAGAATGTGCATGTTATTTAACTCATTAAGACTGGGAGCGCATCTGTGTGACATCTTTAGATTTATTTGGCTATTAAAAAAGCTCATAGCGCGGTGCTAAGAACTTGTAGATCTATTTGTTTTTTAAATCATGGAAAAATGTTGCAAATCTTTTCATACAAAATATTTTAAAGCTAACATTTGTAACAGTCTTTAGGGAAAAAAAAAACTATGTCGCTATAATATCAGTGGTTATCAAAAATGATATGTATTTGGCCGTGGACACCCATATCAAAATGTTTTGTTCCAGGGACCTCCAGAAGTTGTAACAGAGTTAAAATATTTTTCAAAAATAGCAGATCTACAAGCTCGTAGCACTTGTATATCTGCTATTTTTGAATAGCCAAATAAATCTAAAAATAACACACAGATGCGTTCCCGGTCTTAAAGGGTTAATGTGAATACAGTTATGAACCCGTTGACTCCAAGCAACTTGACTATCCTCGCTCCTGACTTCCAAGCCGTGGAATGACACCATCTATTGGCACTCTTATTTACTCGACTGCGTACCCTGTTGGTTGGATTATGATCAGGGTCATGGCATTTTTTGAATGCCAATTAAAGGTAATCTAATTGATCATCAAAATGTATGTGCGTGGGTGTCATGTGATTTGTGAGAACATGTCTTTCTGCTGATTTAAAAAAATCGATGAGGAAACGCAGCTTCATTGATCCAATACATTCCATGCTTTGGCCAAGTCTACTGAAACTCAAGTAGCACAACAACACGCAATTACTTCCATGGGGATCTTATTATTTTTTTGTTTTAACCCATTAAGACCGGGAACGCATCTGTGTCATTTTAGATTTCTTTGGGCTATTCAAAAATAGCAGAGCTACAAGCTCGTAGTGCGGCAACGAGTGCCGCGCTACAAGCTTGTAGATCTGCTATTTTTGGAAAAGCTGTGCAAATCTTTGAATATATATACTGTATATATTTTAAAGCAAACATTTTCTTTTTTTTCCCCATGGACTGGGGGGTCCCTGGAACAAAACATTTTGATATGGGTGATATTGATATTGGCGGTCAAATACATTTTGGGGGTCCTTGACATGAAAGAAGTTTGAGAACCACTGTTTATAGCAACATTTTTCAAAAAACTGTTAGGATTTAGAAGACATTTGTAGAATCCCAAGAAGCAAAGATTTGAGTTAAAAAAGGTTCGCTTTAAAAATATATAAATATTCAAAGATTTGCACACATTTTCACAATAAAAAATACATATATACAATATATGCAGATATACGAACTCATAACACGGCACTCGTTGCCGCACTATGAGCTTGTAGATATGCTATTTTTGAATAGCCAAATAAATCTAAAAATGACACACAGATTGCTTTCCCCGGTCTTAATGGGTTAATGGTAAAAAAGCAAAAAAAAAGCACTGATGAAATCCCATAAATAAATTCACCTCTGACGGACATCCATTCCTAGATGCAGATCATTCCTAGACGCAGCTCTAGTACCCATGCGGGAGGGACACAGATCACATAATGCAGCTTTAATACAAATTAAACAACCCAATGATTATTTTTTACTAACTGATACAGTGACCTGCATGGCATGCGGAATGCACCCCGCATCGAACACACACACACACACACACACACACATCACGGAGGACCGCATGCCATCGATTACTTTCCTCTACCATGTTTGACCAGAGAAGGCACAGCATTGCTGTCAGTATTGGCACATAATCAATATTAAATGACTCAAGATTGCTGCAGATACCATTAGATTGGTTCCTCTCTCTTTGGAAAGGAGTGTTTTTTTGGTCCCAGGGGGAAGGGGCTGGTTTGAGGTTAATGTGTTTGCTCGGGGGCACTTTCGACACGTTAAACTGGGCGAGAAGGGGGGTCAAACCAGCAACCTTCCGATAGGCCTGTCACAATTATTACATAATAGTCTAATCGCAATTATTTCTGCATAATCGTTTCCATATTGAAATTTTTTCACACATTTGAAAACAATAAAAAAAAAGAAATCACACCCAGTGTGAAGAGAGTGGTGCCTTTGAATTAGTGTAACTGGTTGGTTGGACGGACCCACACACACAGTCAAGTGTAGGAGTGGCTGGCACCACTCAAAAAGCAGAAATAGCTGATCTACAAGCTTACAACGCGTCACTTTGTGATGAGTTGTAAACTTGTAGATCAGCTATTTCTGCTTTTTTTTACATGCATAAAAGTGATCAAATATGTCAATATTTTCTTTGTATATTTCAGTCATTTGTCAAATCTGCCCTGTGCCATTTTTTTTATCATGAAGCCTGAAAGGTTTGATATGTTCCAATGCTCACACAATGAAAGTCGCTAATCGCAATTAGTATTCGGGTGACAATTAATCGCCAACTTAAATTTGTAATCGTGACAGCCCTGCCTTCCGATTCCCTCTCTACCTACTCGGCCGTGACTACCCCCATATCTAGAGACTATGAGTCAAAAAAACGTGGTCTTACTGGAAAAACTTGAATGCTTTCACAGTGCCTCCGGCGTTGGAGAACAGCAGCCGCAGGTCATCTTCACTCACATCAGTTCTGTAACAGAGTGGGGGAGACACACACAATTGAGAGGATTTCCAATGAAACCGTCTCTAATACCTCTTGAGTATTTTCCAATTTTCAATACTTTTACTTCTACTCCACTACGTTTCTAAGGAAAATATTGTACTTTTACTCCACTACAATTATTTTAAAACTTGAGTTACTTTTTAGATTTGTACAAATAAACATACATTAACCACTTAAGCCCTTTATATGTTTCGGCTATTTGAAAATAGCCGATCTACAAGCTCACAACGTGCCGCGACATGTTGTGAGCTTGTAGATCGGCTATTTTCAAAAGATTTGTACCGTATACATTTTGAAAACTTGAAATGGGACATTCTGCATAATGAGTACTTTCTACTTTTGGTACTTTAAGTACATTTTGAAACCAATGCTTTTGTACTTGGTTACAAGTAAATGTTTTTAATTCCGGACATTTACTTGCAACAGAGTTCTTCTACATTGCAGTATTGATACTTTTACTTAAGCAAAACATTTGAGTACTTATTCCACCACTGTCTCTAAAGTGTAAGGGGAAGTGGAAGCTGTAACTGACGGGATGTTGGAGAGGTGGAGGGTGGCGGAGGGCGGGAAGATGTTCTGGAAGTTCTTGGAGCCGGGCTTCTTGAAGCGGTGGAGTGGCGAGTTGGTGAAGTCCTTGGTGAGGCCCTGGTCGTCCAGGCCGTCGCGGGGCAGGGCCACCGACTGGTGCTTGGAGAGGGTCACCCGGATTATCTTCCCGTACATCTTCTGGCCGTTCAGGTGGCTCATCGCTGTAGGGAGATGGAACATTTTCTTAGTTTATCCTTTAACGTTTGTCCAAGTGGGCCCTGGCTCAAGAAGGCAGCATACATATAATTCCATAATAATAATAATAATAATAATAATGCGAACGCATCTGTGTAATTTTTTTGGCTATTCAAAAATAGCAGATATACAAGCTCATAGTGCACTATGAGCTTGAAGATCTGCTATTTTTAGAAAAATGTTGCTATATATGCACACACACACACACACAAAGAGGTGCACAAATCTTGAAACGGATGCATTCCCGGTCTTAATGGGTTAAATAATAGTGCATTAAAACTGAAAACTAGGAATAATTTAAAAAAACATGACCTTGGCATTAAGCTGCCTCAAGCTACAGAAACCAGAAGATGGGCTTCTGATCTATGGGCTACATTGGTTGGTTTCCAAGGCAACTTACTCCTTGGCAAGCAAGTGTCCAATTTGTTTGTTAAAACGATAAATTCTAATGAGAGAATATAACTTGTCTTGGAAAACATCACCACACAATAAATACTTTGATGGGACACGAGACACCAGTGTTGCCAGATTTTGCGAGTGAAACAAGCAACCAGGTCTATGAAAACAAGCCCCAAAAGACTATCAAGATCGGTTTAACCACTTTGGCACAACATCTTTTCAGATGGGGGTCCGCAGACAAGTACATATTCATTTGGAGATCCTTGACATGAAAATGTTGAATGAGAATCACTGGTTTAAACAACATTGGGAAGCAAGCCCAAATAAGCAAATACATCTTGGACTTTACTGAACAACAAGCCCAAAGTGGCGTATACTAAAGCCGACGCGGGAACACTGCAAGAACTCACCTAGCTGGGCCTGGTTGCCGTCTGACATCTGGATAAGTGCGCTGTCCTTCTTGTTGTACAGGATCTTCACCCTCTGCACATCCCCGTACACCCCTGTTTATCAGAGCCACAGCCAGGCAGCATGACAGGAGGCGAGGAGGGAGAGGAGGGAGGGAGGGGAGGGCAGAACAAAGCAGATAAGTCAGAAAAAAAACAACAGTTAGCACCGAGAGGCTATTTAAGAGACTTATCTATGTAAGAAAAAACAAAGAGTGTAGAGAAAACACACACGAAAGTAAGAGTAAATAGACTTTAGAATGGGAGGTGTGTAGAAAGAATAAGGTAAACAAGAGAGAGAGAGACAAGAGAGAGAAACACCCTCTAAACAGTTTAAGTTATCAAGCTGTGTCAAATGGCTATGTGAAACCAAAAATAGCATGCAGACAAGTCTAATCGTGCATTAACACAAAATCTCCGGCCGTTGAGTCGGAGGGCAAAACAAATAAGCACTTGACCCTTTAAGACCGGGAAAGCATCATTTGCATCATTTTAATATTTATTTGGCTATTCAAAAATAGCAGATATACAAGCTCATGGCACGGCACCGAGTGCCGCGCCATGAGCTTGTAGATCTGCTTTTTTTTTGAAAAATTGCTAAAGTTTTTGCAAATCTTCGAACATTTATTTTTTAAAGCGAACATTTGTAAAAAAAAATAAAAAAAAATAGCAGATCTACAAGCTCATAGCGAGGCACTGCCTGCTATTTTTGAATAGCCAAAGAAATCTAAAAGAAATGACAAGATTATTTCCCGGTCTTGATGGGTTAACCCAAATGGATAAAGGCCAATGTGTATTACAAGCTAACACAACTACTGTGTGTGTGTGTGTAAACAGATGTATATTACATAGGCTGACATCAATAATGAGACATGTCTCAAAGACAGAAAGAGGTAGAAAGAGATAAGAGAGATCAGAGAGAGAGAGAGAGAGAGATAGAGAGAGAGATCAGAGAGAGCTAACGATAACATACCGAAGAGGGTAAACAGACTTTGGGGCGTAACCATCTTTAGAGGGAGAGAAGAGCAACAAGCAGCATGAGACAGGTAGGTAGAGAGGTAGAAGAGTCGTAGAGCGGAGGGTAGAGCGGAGATGTGACAGATCGGATCCAGAACGGAGGTAGGTAGGTAGGGAGATGGTTGGTTTTTGTTTGGTTTTCCCCCCCCCACAGCGGAGAGTGATGGAGAGGTGGATGGTGGGTCATGGAAGAGGAGGAGAGGAGAGGATGAGAGGAGAGGAGAGGAGAGGGGGGGGGGGATTGTTGTGGGTGGTGTGTGGTGGGAGTTGTTGTTTTTTTGAGAGAGAACCCCATACACACACAGGATTGTAGAGGTTCCAGGGAAGGGAGAGAGAGACAGACAGAGAGAGACAGAAAGAGAGGGAGGGGGGGGAGAGGGAGGGGGGGGGGGTTATAGATAGGGACAGAGAGAAGGGGGAGAGGGGGGAGGATGAATGGATGGTGGGGGAGGGGGGCAATGCAAATTGGAGAAAACAACAAAAAGTGAGGGGGGACAAAAATAAAATACAGGTCAGTAACACTGGAATAATGCAGGAAGTTTTTTTGATCAGAGAACAATGGCTTGGGTCAATGCTCCGTTTAGTTAAAAAAAACAAAAAAAAAACAGCAAAATTAAAAAAGAAATGCATTTCAACCCTGGACAGGCATGGGGTAGAAGATACATTCGTGTCAAGAAAATCATAAATAAATTAAAAAAACAGCAATATAAAACCAGATTAAAGTAATAACCATGGGAATAATAAACAACGACAACATGCATTATGATGTTAGGTCTGTAGATCTCGTAGCTGTGTGAAATGGTGGGCAATACAGATGGAAGATTTCTGAAAAAGCGGTTAGTTAGAAGACTCATGCAAATTCAGTTCCGATGGTTGGTGGTGGATTTTTTTTTTTTGGACATGCGAGAGTTGATGCGAAGGCCACAGCGTGAGAAACTGTGTGGCGTTCACACAAGTCCAAGACAGGAGAGAGAGAGAGACAGAAGTCGCCCCCCCTTTTGCGGGAGCGGGAAAGCTGCAGCAGCGCAGTATCTGAACATTTGGGGGTTGGGGGGGGAGAGGTCTCCTTCAATGGTCTAGATACTGCCAGGGCTCCCCAGGCATGAAGCGGTTTCATTCAGAGCCAGAGAGGGAGAGGACGGGAAGGGATGGGGGACAGACAGATGAGAAGAGAGAAGAGAGAGAGAGAGAGAGAGAGGTTAGATGAGAGAAATTTGAAAACAATTTAAGTCACAGTTTAGAGAGAGAGAGAGAGGGGGAGAGAATAAGCAGCAGAGAAGAGACAAGTGTCGGAGATGATTTTGGAGACACAGGTATAGATAGAGAATGATTTCATAATAATAAGCCAGGCTTAGAGAGAAAAACAGAAGAGAGACAGTTAGCCAGAGTTAGACAGATACAGTTCGACATAAGTGATGAGGAGAGGGAGATAAGGAGATCATCCAGAGGTAGAGAAGAATAGAGAATCAAGAGGCCAGGTTGGATGTGGGATGAGAGACTGCAAATCAGTCTACTTTTTACAGGCAATGAGAGGTTGGTCCCAAAAAAGTGGAATTATGAAAAATAAATAAAATTCTCTAATGCATAATTTAACCCATTAAGACCTGAGGCGATTCTTAAAAATGTTTTCTGAATCCTAAAAGTCAAAAAAAAAAAAAAAAAAAAAGTTCAAGATTTTTCAAAAATATTAGATCTACAAGCTCATAGCGCGGCACTCGGTGCCACGCTATGAGCTTGTATATCTGCAATTTTTGAATAGCCAAAGAAATCTAAAGTGACACAGATGCGTTCCAGGTCTTAATGGGTTAAGCTCCATCATACGACCGCGTCGCACGCCACAACTAGCAGATCTACAAGCTCACATCCGTGATCCGTTGTGATCTTGTTGATCGGCTACTTTCGGCACGCGACAACATCACGCGACAAAGCATAACCCGGCTTGAGAATGGTTATACAGTTTATCTCAGTTTAGTAGTGGGGTTCTGGGAACATTCTGGTTAAGATCATGGCCTGTATATCTGCGTGGTATGGATGGTATGGCTTTTTCTGGGCTACGTCTTTTCGTGTGCTCACAAAGTGCATAAGCCACTATATTTCCACACTCAGTCCAGAGGGCCACATTGCATATACTGGCAGACACCTCTTATCTCCGTATTTTAACTTTTTTTCCCGTAGATTTATGCCATACCTCGCCATTCTGTCACTCAAAAGTAGCAAAAGTAGCAGATCTACGAGCTTGTAGATCTGCTACTTTTGCCATTTTTTAATTGGAATCCTGATTTTGTTAAGCTATTTTTTTTATTGGAATCCTGAAAAGTAATATTTTCTATTTAATTTCAAATGCATTTGTTATACTTATGTTAGCTTTATGAACTTAAATACAAATACATTGGACATAAAAATATATAATTGTAATACTAGTCATTAAGCTACTAATATAGACTGAAGTAATTAAAGCGGGTCATGTTTGCATATTTGGAATTGTAACAGCTGAAATCAATGATATATCAGTATTCCAATATTAAGCTGCGGGCCGCGATAAGTGAAGGCGGGCCCCCGGGCCGCCAGTTGCCCATGTATGATGTGAGGTGTTCATGTCCTGGGCCAAGCCGGAAGATCAGAACTTGAGCATTTGGCTCAGCCTTGCAATTGACCCAACCCAGACAAACAACAAACGTTGACCCATGTCAAAACAGACTCCATGAAACGGACACAAGATAGTGCCGATGACAATGGGAGGCAAAATAAGGAGAACATCTGGCAATAGGCTCTATGCACAGCAGCCATAGTGTAAAGACATTGACAGGTGCTACCAATGATACTAATGAAGGCTCTGTTCCATTCTGGTCAAACAGAGTCAGGGTGCATGTTGGCAAACACTCTCCTACACCAGTGGGTCTCAATGTGTGGTCCAGGGACCCTCAGGGCTCCTTGAAGGGGTTTCCAAATGGCCCCTTATGGGTGTGTTAACTCTGAGAGTGTACAAATGGAACCAAATGGACCCGTAAGGGTCCATTTGGTTCCATTTGTACACTCAAGGGTTATGGGGCTCGTTGAAATGTAAAAGTGTGAGAACCACTGTGCAACGCGAAATGGAACAGGGCCTTCATTAGTATCAATTGGTAACACCTGTGGCCCATTTGGCTGCTGTGCATAGAGCCTATGACTGGTAGGAAGGAAGTTCAAGTATAGAGTCCAGGCTGGCTGTTTCTGTCTGTGCGTGTGTGTGTGTGTGTGTGTGTTCTGCTGCTAACCTCTTCATTGAGGTTGCTGACCAGGAGGACCCCGCCGGAGCCGGATTGTCCGTGTCCGCCCAGCGCCACCCGCCCGGCGGCAGCAGCTGCGGCCGCCGCAGCACTCAGCGGATTCATGGCTCCTTGTGGGGGGAAAAGAAAAAACAAAAGCAGAAAACACACAATCATGGCATGGGGTGCATCACTTCAAACCGGCTGCCTTGTTACAAACCCGACACCCCTAACCCATCTGTGTCATTTTAGATGTCTTTGGGCTATTCAAAAATAGCAGATATAAAAGCTCTCTACTTTTGAAAAATCGTGAAAATTTGTGCAAATCTTTTGAGAAAAAAAAAGTGTGCGTGTGTGTATGTAAATTCTTTGCTTCTGGGGGTCCCTGGAACAAAATATTTTGAGATGGGGGTCCGTGGACATATCATTTTGGGGGTCCTTGACTTGATTATTTTTGAGAACCACTGATATTATAGCAACATACATTTCTTATTTTTTTATAAACTCTTAGGATTTAAAAAACATTTGTAGAATCCCTAGAAGCAACGATTTGAGTAAAAATGTTTTCGCTTAATAAAAACATAAAACCGCGTTATGAGCTTGTTCATCTGCTATTTTTGAATAGCCAAAGACATCTAAAATTACACATGCTTTCCCGGTCTTAATGGGCCAAACAACTTTTGACTAGTTCCAATTACTAGTTCAGTGGGCTACTTGCCAGAGAAGATTGAGAACTGAGAGATTTATCGAGCATAGACACAATTTTCTAGCGTGTGGTTGGTGGGGGAGTGTTAATTTAATGCCCCGGCTTAGATCAAGCTGTAGGGATATTTATGGGCTTTGTTCGAGATGGGCGCGCCATGTGGGGTGTAGCGCTTACAACCGAGCCAAAGCTATGCATGTTACCGCCGAGCAGCCATGCCTTAAATTAACTAAGACCAAATGTCTCCCTTCACCACAGATCGTTCCCCTTAACCCATTTAGACCTGGAGCGCATCTGTGTGTCATTTTTAGATTTCTTTGGCTATTCAAAAATAGCAGATCTACAAGCTCATAAATATTCAAATATTTTATATGTCATATTCAAAAATAGCAGATCTACAGGCTCATAGCGCGGCAGAGAGTGCCACGCAATGAGCTTGTAGATCTGCTATTTTTTTGAAAAATCATGAACATTTGTGCAAATCTTTGAATATATATATATATATATATATATATATATATATGTATATAAAGCGAACATTTGTAACTCAAATATTTGCTTCTGGGGGATTCTACAAATGTCTACCAAATACTAACTTTTAAAAACTTATGTTGCTATTAATCAGTGGTTCTCAAACTTTTTCACGTCAAGGACCACCCAAAATGCCCAGTATTTGGCCGCGGACCCCCATCTCACAATGTTTTGTTCGAGGGACCCCCCCATAAGCAAAGATTTGAGTTGAAAATGTTTCCTTTAAAAAATAAATGTTCAAGATTTTTCAAAAATAGCAGATCTACAAGCTCATAGCACAACACACATAGCCAAAGGAATCTAAAAAAAATGACACAGATGCGTTCCCGGTCTTAATGGGTTAAGCAGACTGGCTGCTGTTTTTCTAATCTCCAATACTAAGACCCACGGTCCTGCATGAAGGCACAGCACGAAAGCACAGCACGGCTCTGAGAAAAGCCCGCTTTTTGCGTACGAGAGAGCAATTCAAAAATACAAAGTGGAAAGAATAAAAAAGAAGAGCGGGATGTACCTGGGATCTTACCAAGCAGGGAGTTGGAGTCTTTGCTGAAGGCCGCGGCCACGGAGGGGTCGATGCTGGGCTGGCCGTCGCCGGCCGGCAGGTCCGGCCGCGTGTAGTCTCGACTCTTGTCGTTGTTGTACTTGACGTTGAGGTTGACCAGCTTGGAGAAGTCGATGCGCAGCGTGCAGCACGAGTTGTAGATGTTCTGGCCGTCCAGGGCCTTGGGGGAGACGGCGTTTGAGCAGCGTTATTTGACTTTAGTTTTTTAACTCTTAAACTGCCAGAGTTTATATATCTTTTACCCCCACAGACTGCCAGACTTTTCTAAGCTAGTCCTTAGAAAAAATGTACATTTTTTGTCTGTTTATTTTTTAACATTGAAATGAATGGAGCAGCAACTTCTTGGAAAATGTTATCTCCTGGTTCTGTGTGACGAACGGAAAAACGGAAAAACCCGAAAAAATAAAGAATAATTTTAGATAGTTTTTTGCCAAAAATGTTTATAAACGTTTTTGGCAGGCAATAGCTGAATTCTCAAAAACGTTAATAAACGTTTTTGGCAGATAATGACTTACGGTCGGTATCAGAAATTGTCAAGCCGATTAGTCACGGTTTTTAACCACTTTCAATCTGGCATCCATATTTTGGGGCGTGACATTGAACATTCTTTAATAGGTTTTAAGTGGTTAAATAAAATAAAGTTACAAAAAAGAATATCAATCAGAATGTTCTCAAAATGTCAGTCAAAACATTGATAATTGCTGGTCTAGGACTCTCCAAAACCGGCATTGGACTCTAAATTCTGGCATCGTCTGGCTCTAGCAAGACACCAAATGAGGTTGTGTCGGCAGCCCTGGTGAAATGGGTCTTACCAGTTTGGACTGTTGGGCGTTGATGGGATCGCTGTACTGGAGCAGGGCCTGGAACTGATTGTTCTTGGTGAAGGTGATTATTTTCATGACCGTGCCAAACTTGGAGAAAATCTGGGAACAAAAAGGACAACAAAAACTGTAATTTAAACCAGTGGTTCTCAACCAGTGGTCCGAGGACCACCAGTGGTCCTTGAGGGGGTTTCAGGTGGATCCCAGCTAAAAGATGGAGAGTTGGTAACCAAATTGACCCTTATTATATCTTTAACTCAAGAGTTAAATTGTTGTTAAACATCTTCATTACTTAATTTTCAAGAAGTCTACACAACAATTAAGAGTTGTTATTTTGATCAACATTTGCCTGTTATTATCTCCTAAATGGTACCAACATCAATACAGCATGGAATTGTGGACAAAATCGTATCCAACGATAACAAAATATTCTAAGTATTGGGTCTGAGAGTCCAAATCTCATCAAATGGTGGTCGCGGCTCAAATGCCGAATAAATAATGGACCTTGATATGAAAAGGTTTGAAAACCACTGATTTAAACCATCTGGTGGCTCCTTACAGTTAACTGGGAGGAGCCACCAGATGACTTTGCCGTTACAAAGCTTAACTCATTCAGTGCCAAACTTATTTCTGGCGTTATCACCCCTGTGCCAAGGCCAAAAATACAATGTAAAAAAAAAAGTGCTTAGGAGCCGAGATACAGCCTTTTTCAGTAAGAAGTTAAACAAGTGAATGGAGCAGCAACTCTTCAAATCATGATATCTTGGGTTCTGAACATTTTTTTTCAAAAAAAAATAAATAATAATAATAAATCTTTTTTTTTTTTTTTTTAATTACGTCGGCAACGTCATTGGCACTCTGGGCTTATGAAAAACGTGACGTCAGCGACGTCAATGGCACTGAATGAGTTAACAGTGAGGTGCCGGAAGTTAACCTCCCATTCATTCCCTGCATAGGAGGATTTGGTTACCTGTTGCAGCACGTCCAGTGTGACGGGGTAGAACATGTTGTCAATGATGATCCGGAGCACCGGGCTGGAAGCCGCCGCCAGGGCCTCCTGAACGTCGGAGCTGGGAGAACCGCCCGAGTGGACCGCAGACACCGCCTGCAGTACTGCCTGAGCCCGCTGGGGGGAGGCCACAAACATTCCATCAACACCGGCAGGACCACACCCGCATTAACTGCTTAAGGCCAACTTTATACGTTGTTCTACGACAGTGTTAACGCAGCTAAAACAGCTAATCTGAAAGAGGTGGCCCCATCTATAATGGGGTCTGCTGTGTAGGCTGACGTAGAATCCCACCCATTTTTGCTCACATTATGTTCCATTCTACTTTTTAAAATGTTTAACTTAATCTATTTTAACCCATTAAGACCGGGAACGCATCTGTGTCATTTTATATTTCTTTGGCTATTTAAAAATAGCAGATATAAAAGCTCATAGAGCAGCACCGAGTGCTGCGTTACGAGCTTGTAGATCTGCTATTTTTGAAAAATCGTGAAAATGGGTGCAAATCTTTGAAGAATATATATATTTATTTTTTTAAAGCGAACTTTGTTAACTCAAATCTTTCTGGGGGGTCCCTGGAACAACATATTTTGAGATTGGGGTCTGTGTCCAAATACATATCATTTTGGGGCTGCTTGACATGAAAAAGGTTTGAGAACCACTGATATTATAGCAACGTAAGTTTTTTCAAAAACTGTCAGGATTTAGAAGACATTTGTAGAAAGATTTGAGTTAAAATGTTTGCTTTAAAAAAAAAAATATATATATATATATATATATATATATATATATATATATATATATATATATATATATTCAAAGATTTGCACACATTTTCTAAAAATAGCAGATCTACAGGCACTCGTATCTACAGGCACTCTATGAGCTTGTAGATCTGCTATTTTTGAAAAGCCAAATAAATCTAAAAATGTCAGTAATGTGTTCCCGGTCTTAATGGGTTAATAACATAAGTCAAGCCGTGTATGCCCAAAACCCGTCTACTCTAGACCTGAAGGTCGCCGAGTGTTGTGTTGCCTTACCGTGTTGCCAGCATCAGTCTTGAGCTCTTTGTGGTTGGAGTACTGGATGAAGACGGGGACGTTACGGACGTGAGGGCTCACAGTGGCGTAATAGTTAACCATGGTGATGGCCGCCTCCTCTGTGCCCATCTCCAGGAACGCCTTGGGCAGGAAAGAAAACAAAGAGACAAGATGAACGAAGCACAAATGTAAACCATTTCCCTCCATGATTCGCTTTCCTTACGTAGACGCGTCACAATTATTACATAAATCGGCCGGATCTCAATTATTTGAGTTAAACAAAATTGTTTTCATTCATCTGTACCAATGTTATCTGTTGAAAAATCTTCATGCATTTACAAACATCTTCAGAAAATAGCGGAAATAGCAGATCTACAAGCTCACACGCGATATTTAGATTATTGGTAGTGGTCATTGTCTCGATTATTTGTATGACAATTGAACGTCAAGTAACATTTCAGCTTTCGAGGTGTCCGGGTGGGGCAGGGGTAAAGTTCCTGCAGACCTCCGTGGAGACTGAAAGTCTGATTCCTCGATTGATATGAACTTTAGACCAATAGGCTCTATGCACAGCAGCCATATTATCACTTCCTTCACAGGTGTTACCAATGACACTAATGAAGGCTCTGTTCCATTTAGTGTAGCACAGTGGTTTCCACGACCCCCATAACTCTGAGTGTGTACAAATGGAACCAAATGGACCCTTACGGGTCCATTTGGTTCCATTTGTACACTCTCAGAGTTACACACCCGTAAGGGGCCATTTGGAAGCCCATGAGGGTCCCTGGACCCCAACTTTAGACCCACTGGTGTAGCAGAGTGTTTCCAGTGAGTCAACATGCAACAATATCAGCACCCTGACTCTGTTTGACCAGAATGGAACAGAGCCTTTATTAGTATCATTGGTAACACCTGTGAATGTCTTCATAATATGGCTGCTGTGAATAGAGCCTATTACCCCATGGTGATTTATAAATGTAGTCTTTATATTGTAAAGATTGGGAGGAAAGAAAAGAAAAAAAAGGTAAACTACTGTATATCAAAGGACACATATCATTTGACAAATGGTCAAATGATAGATGCACAAATAGTCAACAATGACATACTTTGTTATCTGGATCTAGGAACAAAGCAGAGATATTATATTGCTCAAAAGAGGTTTTGGGGAAGTTGCTGCAGCAAACTAGATACGTTCAGATAACACTTTTTTCCCCCCCCTTCCCCGATACAGAGGCTTTGAATGCACTGACAGTGGCACTATCAGATACTGCTAGTTCTGCTGTACATTCAGAGGAGGAAGCTGACAATGTATCATGACCTACTGACATTGGCAGCCAACAAAGCTGCCGCACGCCATTTGACAATCTGGGAGGGCAAATGTCAATAATGTCCCACTGCCCTCCTCCGCAGACGGACAATGGCCCACTGGTCAACTTTTGTGTTCCATTCAGGGAGCCTGTGAGCCGGACTCGAGTCAGAGGAGATGCGGTTCCAAGATAGCGACACATAATATCTCCAGTGTACTCGTGTGACACAAAAAGACAGTGGGCGACTTGGAGACTCATGACAGAAAATCAAACTGAATGTGTCACTGTTCTCGACACCCGAGGCGTCGCCCAGGACCTTCATGGCGACCCTCTCGACCGCAGACACAGATCTTACAGCACGATCAGTGGTGGAAAAAGTACTCAAATTCTTTACTTAAAAATAACAATACTGCAATATATAAATACTCTGTTATAAGTAAAAATCCAGAATAAAAGTTACTTAAGTAAAGGTACAAAAGTATTGGCATCAAAATGTACTTAGAAAGTAAAAGTACTAAAATATTTGAAAATAGCAGATCTACAAGCTCACAACGCATCGCGACGCGTTGTGAGCTTGTAGACCGGCTATTTTCAAATAGCCTATGTATAAAATAGGGCCAAAGCGGTTAATGTATGTTTCATAATATCATAATTTATATCTGAAAAGTAACTAAAGCATTCAAATTGTAGTGGAGTAAAAGCATAATATTTGCCTGAGATGTATTGGAGTAGAAGTAAAAGTATTACAAATTGGAAATACTCAAGTAAAGTACAATACTTTTATAAAAATGTAATAAAATGTAATTTAAAAGTAAATGTACTTAGTTACTTTCCACCACTGCCAACACAAAACATTCTCTCAAGCCAGACAACTCTTCCACAATCTTCGAATGCTACGGAGTCCAAAGGTCCATACACATTAGGAGTGTTTATGCGATTAATTCAAATTAATTTAAACTGCTGCTGTGTCCTGAGAACATCCACACAGAAAATGTAAAAGTGAAAAAAGACATTTCGGTTGATTTTTCCAGACACAAATAAAATGACACACCTGTATGAATGAGGCATCACCAAAAAAAGTAAAGTGTAAAGTTTGCGGACTCATTTTTACATTGTTTATTCGTCACGCTCCCATTTCTGCTAAGCAGGAAGCTAGATAGGCTTCGACTAATAAACTAGTAACTGGGGGATTACACCATAGACATATAGCGGTGGACGCCTCTTCCGGCTCTAATGCGTCTGTATTTCGGGCGGCGTTTTGGAGAAGGCAAGCTTCCGCGTGCGTCACAGAAGGGGGCGTTTGGTAGGCCAATCAGAGGCAGGTGGGAGCGGGTCTTTTCGTAACCCGTGCTGCAACTAGTTAGTTGGAACTTGGCAAACTCCACACTTTTCGGCTCGGCTGGATTCTGAAAAAGTCCTGGAAAAGACGCGCTGTGATTGGCCAGTGGTCAACGCGCTGTGAGCGCTATGAGTGGCCAGAAGTGACTTTGATTGCCTTCTCCTAAATGGCGGCGGCGATACAGGTCGCTCCAATGCACTGCAGAGGCCAATGAGGTATCTAGGTTTCTATGGATTACATCTATGGATTACACTACCCCAGTTCCGTTTTGCCTTACTAGTTCTGCTTTACTTAAACCATTAAGAACTGGAACGCATCTGTGTCATTTTATTTCTTTGGCTATTCAAAAATGGCAGATATACAAGCTCATAGCGCGGCACGGAGTGCCGCGCTATGAGCTTGTAGATCTGAAAACTAGTGGTTTTCAATGCAAAAAAAAGAAACTGAGTTGCAGCTGTTTTTCTGAAAATCCCAAACAGGAGGCGGATGGCTTCCTGTTTTTTTGGAACGACGTCACATCCACAATCTACTTCTCTGAATGACGATCGATCATTCCAAAGCTGTGTTAGGTCGCCCCTTGTGGAATTTTCCCCAAAAAATGAAAGCACGCATCAATGCGATCTTGGCCATCAAGTGATGGATTTGAAAGAACGCATCAATGCGATCTTGACAATCAATGTGTTAACAAGTTTTAACAGCGCTTACGATGTACAGACTGTTAGGTGGAAACATTTGACAATTGTGTGAGCCAACAGTCTGTCTCAAGAGACTAGAGTCTAGACAATACCTAAAACAATAGAGTTTTTCTGAGTTTTTTCTGTGTTGGTCTCCTTCTTACCTGGTTCTTTCCCTTGAGTGTAAGGATGTTGGTGACCTTGCCAAAGGGCAGCCCCAGGGCGATGACCTCCGTCTCCGAGGCCTCGTTGGGCAGCTTCCTGATGTGGAGCACACGAGACGGAGGGGCCTCCTCCACCCGTAGCTTTTTACTGTCACTGCCGTTGGAGGTCCCATCTGCAAGCAGTGGGATCATGACACAAATCGCTAGGATCAGCAGCATTCATTAAGACTGGGACGCCATCCTGTTTGAAGCCTAATTCATACTCTGTGGCATGACGGTGTCGCTTGGCCAGAACTGATTTTCTCACAATAACTCACAACGTGGGCTTGTAGATCGGCTACATTTGCTCTATTTGAAAATGTGTGAATGTATAAATGTATATGGACAGTATACGGCCTGTTTTGGCCATAGAACATATATGTCTATTATTTGTAGTACTGGTCATTATCAGTCAATTCTTTGTATATTTCAGTAAATAGGCTTTATATATTCAAGTTATGTCATATCTGCCAGGTGCAATTTTTGTTTACCACATGTTCAAAAATATATTTGTTTGACAACTATCAAGACTTCACAATCGTGACAGCCTAGGTAGCAATGTAACAAGTGACACCGTTGTGCAATGGAGTAGCCTTCATGCTACAGTAGTCTTTGTGTTGTGGAGTGTATTTTGTTTATACATCTTTTTTGGGGGGGGTATATACCTATATATACCTATACTGAGCTTGTGTGCATTATCTTTGTGACTGCACTACCGCTCTTCCAGTCATCCTATATCCCCCTTTGTGACCATACTTTGTCTAGCCTCGTCTTTCAAACGAGACAGTGTTTCCCGCACCCTAACCCGTTTGTTTATACAGTGCTATTTTCCCCAACACTGATATCCAGGTAATGTATCCAATACAGAAACTGACTCACTAGGATTATATGCCTCTGTGGCAAACAGGAGGTGTTAAATAAATAAAAAATCAAGATTTGTTTGCCAGTCACCACCTGAACTTGGAGGAATTTCCTGCGGGAAACACTATATAAGCCATTAAAATGCATAGCACACACACACACGCACCATCTATTCCAAGCACGTGGCACTGTGTGTGTGTGGGGTGCCCACCTACCATGGAGCATGAGTTTATGCATATACTAAATACCTCCCAACAGAGGAAGAGCAGCACTTGCGTGACCCGTCTCACTATTATACACCTATTTATCCCCTTGATATCTTTTAATGTGTCCAGTTGTTGATCTAATGGCTGCATGCAAATTCCTCCCCCTCCCTCTGCTCAGAGGTGGTCGGAACGAACTCACCACTGATACTGCTCATGCCAGAGTTGGGACTGTTGTACATACTCAGCTCATCCGATCCTCTCTGCAATGAGACACACAAGAAGAAAACCTGATCACACACACAGCAGTGAAATGTCACAAGAAGATCTACATTACCCACAGAGTCCTCTCAAAGACAACAATAAACTAGCGCACACAGAGGACAGTTTAAATAAGCAAAAAGAGGACGCTGGGATAAAGGAAGCGGGGAGGAGGCCATAAAACGACAGCTTAAGAATGCCTCCGCTCTTCCGCTCCCCGCGCGGGTTTAATCTCTCAGAATTTAAGATGCCGAGATGTGTTTGTTTCATCCAGAGTTGCTCGGGGTCCCCACGGGCCCCACGGAGCCACGCACGGCAGCCCGCCAGCTGACGTGCTCCCATGCACTCTTAAACCTGACTGATGGGAACGGTGAGGGAAAACGGCTGGGGACCCATTACAAACACAACTTCTTAATAGCTTCAGACCGAGCCCGCCCTCCCCTTCTCCTTTTCTTCCTGTGAGTGAATTTGAACCAATTGTTCTCGTGTCACCGGCATTCTTTATAGTTACGATAAACTAGAGGTTGCAGGGCCATGGCAGCAGGACACAACGCAAATAAATTAAAAAAAGGTAATAAAGTTGCCTTTGACATGGGCCAAAATGTGCGCACACGTTCCCCAACCTGAGAGAATGTAGGAAATGTTTCCCCCCAGCCAACAGCAGGTAAATTCTTTGTTTGGCTTTGACATGAAATATTGATGAAATAAACAGGGTGGCAAAGAGCAATCTTATCAGAGGAATCAGTATTTTACGACCATTCCGTTTCCCTTGGAGGGGAGGGCTTTAACTTGGTTTAGTGCAGATGGAAATGCAGCTGGTACTTGACAAATAAGGTTAGGTGCCCGCAAACAATGCATTTACACAAGGAAACAAGTTTGTTTGGGGTAAGCTACCTGGACACAAGCCTTTCCCCATTTCATTACAGCCAGTCTAATATCATGAGAGCTAGAAACAGAAAAACATTTCAGAGATATAAGACCGTTCCGGACCCAAATATCGGGCTATACCGTCTTTAAAGCTATCAGAGTTTAAGATGAAATGTTGGGACTAAACTATAGTATGCCCCTTGGAATAAAATGTTGACATGTTCATGGTGTAGCAAGAGGCCTGAAAGCCCACAACATAACCACTTTTACTCCAGTTATATTTACCAGATGTACCTCGTTTCCAAAGAACAGAACCTCTTACAACTATTATAAGTCTAAATCAGAGGTTCCCAAACGTTTCCATATACCAAGGACCTTCACACATAGTCATAACCTCTGTCTGTGGCCCCCTTTTGTGAAATGTCTTAAACAGTAAAACACTCTTTAAAAACAACATTGCAAAGCCTTCCAAAAGCTCACAACGCGCCACACTGCGATGCCTTGTGAGCTTGTAGATCTGCTATTTGAGGATTTGTTAAAAGTTTTTGACAATGACATGCCCAACATATTTAATTTATTATTCCCCGCCCTTCATTTCACTCTCCTTCCCAATTGGCCCCAACATTGAAACCCTCTCGTCTAGATCATGAGGAACTGAGGACAAAGAAATCATCATGGCCCGGACCACTAGGCTCCAATGTAGCCTGACAGTGCATCGCGGGCTCGAGTCTTGTTCCCGACGATCTTTACTGCAAGTCTCTCCCCATTTCCTGTCTATATCCACTATCAATAAAAGGCATAAAAGCCCCCAAAAACATCTTTTGAAAGAATAGATCATGAAATGCACAAAGCCGACCGTCACACAACAGCAAGGGTCACCAAGGGTGGGCAGTGATGCCGTCATTTCTATGTGGACTGTCACCTCATTTGCACAAAAACAATCGGATTAATTCTCTGTGTAGAAAATACAGTCGTCCCACACCACTTCTCCTATTCAAGCGTATGCTGATTGGCTCAAAGATGACAGACTGCAGGTGACAGCCAAATCAGGCTTCTGTGGGGTCCGGATTACAAGAGCTACTGTCAATAGCAAATGGATTCTATATCGAGTGGAGATGGAGCAAAGACTGAATTGCTACAGCAAGGTCGGCCAGAGAGGGATTTGGGGAAAACCTAGTTTTCATTATGATTCCGAACCTCTGCCTTCGGTACATCCCTTAATCAGCCAAAGTATCTGACTGTGGCTGTTCTGCTTAAGATGAAATGGAAGCACACCGATTTGACAGTAGTCCGTGCTCATTCAAGAACCATACCATTTTAACATTTAAGAAAATAACTGATCTACAAGCTTAGATATTTGATATTTTTGTACACCACCATGGTACAATGAAGTATAACAATAGGTTAATCAGACTACGGTAATGATTTAGTCAATTTGTTGATATAAGGAATAAAAAACTAATTATAAAAAGCCCTACCTCTAGATTATTCGATTAACAGGCCTTATTATTCGGTTATTGGTCCTAAAATAAATGATTTCAGTGAATTGCAGCCCTACCTTGAACATGTCATATATATAAAAACTGAAGCCATTTAATGGAAAATGTTCATTTATGTTCGTCGCTGGAGAAATAAGGGATAGATCAGGTTTGAAAACTCACCTTCACCCCAACTGCAACATCACCGATGCTGAAAGAAAAAAGAAAATGATTTATGATACTAGGAATTTTGTTCAAATAAACAAACAAAATGTTATGTAAATATTTGCATACAAATACCTCTGATGTTTCTCGTCTGTCTTGTACACCTTTGAAACTTGCATACAACTATCCACTTACGAAGATTGTTGCTGACAAGTAATGTGTGCCCATGGACGCACGGACGGTGAGTTGAATGTGTCTTTCCTTAATAATATGCGTCAGAGATGCAGGCCAATCGGAATCACTGAGTACCGAATTCTACATGCCTATACTGCAGATGTGCGATGTGAATCCAATGACCTGTATTCAGATTTTGAATATAGTAAATATAGTAATATAGTAATTTCAACTTCAACCCGCTGTGAAATAAAAGTGATTCAACTGTCCCTAATGTAGCTGGGGACCCCCTGGGACCCTGGCATAAACACCAGTGATGAAGTGATCATGTTCAACTGTTCTTTATTATTACATCTACAATCACACTGTAGCAGCATTCATAATAATTATGTTGATTGTTGTCTGCATTAGGAATCTTCTTAAGCCTGTGTTAAGACACACCCATGTTGTCACCTTGCTAAACTAATGGCCTACGTCATGTTTTGAGGAAAATGATATTTTTGCCTAAGTCAGCCCCTCATGACACTGGCCACCTCTGGTCTAATCACATTTCTCCTAATTGAAAAGGATTGTGCTGTTCCCTCCCCTTTTAGTATAATGGCCTAACTCCCTAGTTTGACATGCATAATAGGCTACGGACACCCATTTAAATGGCATTTATATCTCTGAGACCCCAATTTATATCGTAAAATCAATGTTAATTTAACTGAGATACAGACCCATAAGGGTCCATTTGGTTCCTAACTATCTAGTATCTATCATTTGGCTGGGGACCCCCTGGAACTCCCTGCCCAGACCCCCACTTTGAGAACCACTAGTTTAGCTTAGCGCGCAGCATTGCAACGCCAGTCTCTGCTCCTCAAGCCAAAGCCGTTAGCAGCATTAGCAGCTAAAGCTAACGATTAGCTACAACAAAAGAACACAGCATAGTAGTCTGTGGCTTAGCATAGTGTTGCCACTTGCCAAGCCCGCTTAATATAAGCGAATTGGGGCTTGTTTTTGTGTAAAGTTGCTTTTAAATATTGGTAGTTGCGGGTTTGAAGTTTTTAAGGGCTTGTTTTTTTTTAAGTGTGGTTACTTATTTTTGGCTTGTTTCACTATATTTTACATTTTAACCAGTGGTTCTCAAATATTTTTCATAAATGCTTTGTGCCGGGGAGCATTTGTGCCGCTAGAATGTTTCCTAAACACATTCCGTATTTTAATATAAGAATGTATGCATATAGCAGTTCTACAAGCTTCACAGCACGTCGCATGTTGTGAGCTTTCATTTATGTAGGTTTACAGCGCTACAGCGCTCGTGCGGCCCAGTCGCTTCTCTTGGGCTTGTTTCCATAGACCCAGTTGCTTGTTTCTCTCTCAAAACCTGGCAACGCTGCTAGCTTAGGCTAATAAACCTAGCTTAAAAAAAGGGCAACAGCGTTACATGCACATTGTGTGACGTTTCATAACGGCATTCCATTTTCATACATATAGCCATTTTTAAAACACCAACGTTTAAACGCCAAACGCAAAAATTGCGTTCATTGGCGCGCAAGCTCCAAACTTCAAAGGCAGGCGGGCGTGCGCGTGGTGTCTATGGAAACCATGCTAATGCTAACCCGTTAGCTTAGCTCTCTCTCAAACAACAAACAGGACGTCAATAGGCTCTATGCACAGCAGCTGTAGTATCACTTCCTTCACAGGTGTTACCAATGATACTAATGAAGGCTCTGTTATTTAGTGTAGCGCAGTGGTTTTCCACGACCCCCCATAACTCTGAGAGTGTACAAATGGAACCAAATGGACCCTTAAGGGTCCATTTGGTTCCATTTGTACACACAGAGTTACACACCCGCAAATGGCCCCCCATGAGGGTCCCTGGACCCCCAACTGTAGACCCACTGGTGTAGCAGAGTGTTTCCAGTGAGCCAACATGCAACAATATCAGCACCCTGCCTCTGTTTGACCAGAATGGAACAGAGCCTTCATTAGTATCATTGGTAACACCTGTGAATGTCTTCATAATATGGCTGCTGTGCGTAGAGCCTGTCGCCGCCGTTCAATAAAAACATCCCGAGCGCGTGCACGGGCGCGTTAAAGACATAATTTCAAGATAATACATTTCAAACGTACCCGTCCATTTCTGCACGTTTTTTTTTGTTCCCTTCAGCGTCGTTTAAATGGGGTTTCTTCCTCTTCTTCTTCTCTCCGAGCCGACGTTACAAAACATACAGAGACACAACACAGCACGACACGATACGACGGCAAAATGGATGCCCGCTGGATGTTAGGGTTTACTACTGGAGGGACGGAAATGGACGAGAGAACACGGGAAATGACGAGGGGAGCCGAGGAACTGTGACGGAAATGCACGGGAAAACCCGAGGGATTTTAGAAAATGTCAGTTTAATTTAAATGTAGGGATTTTATTTAGTTAAGTAAGTAATTTCTATTTTATTTTATTTAATACATTATGTATTAAATAATATAATACATTATATTACATTATTTTACATTATTGTATTTGTTTATTTTTATTTTATTTATATTTATTATCATTTTAATTTAATTTAAATGTAGGGATTTTATTAGTGTTTATTTTTTGAACCTTTTTCATATCAAGGTCCATTATTTATTCACAGTGGTGGGAAAAGTACTCCCATTTCAGAAGTTTTCAAATGTGTAAAATGTAAAAAAAAATCTTTTGAAAATAGAAGATCTACAAGCTAGCTCACATGTGTCACCACGCATTGTAAAAAATACTGTATTTCCAGTTTTCAGTACTTTTACTTTTACTTCACTACAATTATTTGAAAACTTAATTACTAGTTACTTTGTAGATTTTGATTATTATTACATATTATTACAAAACATAAACTTCAGCCCTAGATTTCGGCTATTTGAAAATAGCCGATCTACAAGCTCATACATTTGAAAACTTGTGAAACAGGACATTCTGCATAATGAGTACTTTCTACTTTTGGTACTTTAAGTCCATTTTGATACCAATACTTTTGTACTTTTACTCAAGTAAATTTTGAATTCCGAATTTTTACTTGTAACAGAGTACTTCTACATTGTGGAATTGATACTTGAGCACTTTTCCCACCTCTGCACACCACAGCTGTATCCCTTTTTATGCCCATATGGGCATATAGTTAGTGATCGGCGGTTCTGCTCAACCGGATCTCCATATACCTGCAGGCCTATGCCTAATTGCATATATTTGGGCCTAGCGGTCAGATCTGCGATTCTGGACAACTAGTCAGGTTCACTATGTAAAACAATATACTTTCGTTCAAAATTTGTGGAGATTAGCAAAACTATACATTTTTTTTATCTTCAGAACATGGGGAATCCAAAAATCTATGTTTGCATTTGCACAGACACCTGCATGTCCGCCATATTGGACGTTCAAAATGGCCGCCATAAAATATATAATTTGTGCTACCTTGGCTTCTAGACGACATAGACAGTTAATTAAATATGCTAATCCTATGTTTTCTGGGCCAAGGAATCCAATAGAGACCTAAAGGATAGTGCACAGGGACTTGCAGCAGCGCCCCCTAGGGGATGGCCATGGAAATGCAGGTTGACTATGTTAGAAAATATACTTTTGTTACAAATTTTTGATTAGCAAAACTGTAACACTTTTGGAATCTTCAGAGCATGGGGAATCCAAAAATCCTTGTTTGCATTTGCACAGATACCTGCATGGCCGCCATATTGCATGTTCAATATGGACCACATAAAATATATAGTCTAATTTGTGCTACGTTGGATTCTAGACAACCAACCTTAATTAAATATGTTTTCCAGGTCAAGGAGTCCAATACAGACCTCAATGTAGTTCTCAGGATTATAGAAAGCAAGAAAACAAATGTAAATGTAAAACATAGTGTTTATAGTTGTGTAGTATCAACACATCATTGACTTTACAGGTTTACAGGTGTAAAGAAATGGGTGGAAAAACCCTTTGTTTCTGTTGTTTTCAAAGAGAAGAAAAGAAAAGAAGAGGGGGGGGGGTCAGGGAGAGCAAGGAGATCTAACAGTAATAGAACACATGTCAAGGATATACAAGTGGCGTAAACCAACAGATACAGTATGTACATGAGATTAGACATAAGGCGAAAGGGCCTACTCTGTGTGGAGTTTGCATGTTCTCCCGTGTCTCCTAGGGTAGTTAATAGAATACCCTCACAAAAACATGTAGTAATCCTGGTCACTATACTTCCTCCCCCTGGTCAGCCGGGGCGCCTGATGGAGGGGAAGGGAACTGGTTGGAATAACGTGTTCCTTCCACACGCTACGTCCAACCAGGGAAACTCCCCCCTGTCAGGTGACAAGAAGGTCAGTTGGCTCTCATGCTTTGAAGGAGGCATGTGCTTGGCCTTGGCCTCCCTAGGCTGGTGGGGGGAGTGTAGTGCCCAGGATCACTTAGCTAATTGGCACCGGGTGAAAAAGGGGTTACAGAATCGAGCGATAAAAATTAGGGGAAAAAAAGCCGCAAGGTGGTGACACTTTGGTAGGTCTACATTAGCAGCAGGTATGATATTAGACATTAAGGTGCAAAAACAGTATGAACGATTGAACTATATACATACAATATCTACTAGATCTATCATTCAGGAATATTCTTTTACAGCTCGTCATCACTGTCTGGGGTGTCATTTTCAGCATTACAGACAGTCCTTGTCGTTTTCGCAGTCACTTCCACACAAACAAAGTTCTGTGCAAGCAAAGTTGTGTCCCCTGCATGACCTTCTCTGGGTTGTCCAATGGGTTTTGCACTGACATCTGACCACTAACAGAAACTAACAGAGGAAGGCGACCTAACACAGGAGGTGAATGATGCATTGGCCAACTTTGTATGATGTACTGCCCAAGGGGCATCCATATAACAAGCATTCCTGACCTAAGGTGGTATCTGTTTTGCAAACATCTGGCATAAAGCAGCAAGTTGCCTCCTACCGTTGGTGCCCTTGAGGAGAACATTGAACGTGTGCATGATCAAAGTAGGGTGTGGTGCCAAGCCACTGTGACGTGGCAGAGTCTTTTTGACCCACTCAAACATGGAGCCATGGTGAGATACTACCTACTACCACAAAGGTTCCTCCTGCACCACAGGCCATTGTAGAGTTGGTCAGATGTCAGTGCAAAACCCATTGTACAACCCAGAGATGTTCATGCAGGAGACACAACTTGCACAGAACTTTGTTTGGAAGTGACTACGAAAACGACACAGACTGCAATGCTGAAAATTACCCTCCTAACAGTGAAGGGCCGTAAAAGAATGATAGATGATATTATTGTATATAGTTCAATCTTATAACTTGTCAATACTGTTTTTGCAAGTTAATGTGTAATCTCATGTACATACCTGCTGCTAATGTAGACCTACCAAAGTGTCACCACCTTGCACCTTATGTCTAATCTCATGTACATACTGTATCTGTTGGTTTATGCCATTTGTATATCCTTGACATGTTTTCTATTGCTGATAGATTGTTCTCCTTGCTCTCCCCGCCCTCTTCTTTTCTTTTCTTCTCTTTGAAAACAACAGAAACAATGGAGTTTTTCACCCATTTCTTTACATCTGTAAACCTGTGGTGTAATAAAGTCAATGATGTGTTGATATTACACAAATATAAAGACTATATTTTCCATTTACATTTGTTTTCTTGCTTTTATATAATAACTACATTGAGGTCTTTATTGGACTCCTTGACCTGGAAACATATTAACTAAGGTTGGTTGTCTAGAATCCAAGATAGCACAAATTAGGCTATATATTTTAGGTCGTCCATATTGAACAATATGGTGGGCCATGCATGGAATCTGTGCAAATGCAAACAAGGATTTTTGGATTCCTCATGCTCTGAAGATTCCAAAAGTGTATATTTTTCTAATCTAAACTTTTTAACGAAAATATATTTTTTAACATAGTAAACCTGAATTTCACTGGCCATCCCCTAGGTGGCGCTACTGCAAGTCCCTGTGCACAATCCTTTAGGTCTCTGTTGGATTCCTTGACCCAGAAAACATTGGATTAGCATATTTAATTAACTTTCTATGTTGTTTAGAAGCCAAGATATCACAAATTATGTATTTTATGGTGGCCATTTTGAACGTCCAATATGGCGGACATGCAGGTGTCTGTGCAAATGCAAACATAGATTTTTGGATTCCCCATGTTCTGAAGATAAAAATAAAGTATTGTTTTGCTAATCTCCACAAATTTTGAACAAGAACACATAGTGAACCTGACTAAACCGCTGATCCGACTGACTGCACGCTGGCTATATCACGCTCCCTTGGTGATACACACGGTGAATTTGAAGTCGAGCAGTCGGGCGGTTCTCGAGATGTGTGAAGGACAGCACTCACACGCACACGCAGAGATTTCATGAATTCTATCGTCGTATTAACAAGGGCTAGTGACTAAATAATAACCTTATAAACCTATAAAGAAAACATCACATGGATGCACCTGGGACGTATCATCAGTGTTGTAGCCTGGGGTCATATGGTGTTTCGGGGCTCGCAACAACAGGGTTGATCAAGCCCCGACATCCCAGTAGCCCACCGTCAGTCCTATAGGGAAAGACAGGGCCACTCACTATTTTTTCCATTTCCTGAAAAGTAACAGTTTTGGACATAGGCCTACAAGGTTTCCACCCGACAGCCAGTGGTGGAAAAAGTACTCTCAATTTGTACTTTTCAAATGTATAAAAATCTTTTGAAAATAGCAGATCTACAAGCTCACAACGCGTGGTGATGCGACGCATTGTGAGCTTGTAGATCGGCTATTTTGAAATGGCGAAATGTATACAGTACAGGGCTGAAGTGGGTAATGTACATTTTGTAATAATAATCAAAATCCACAAAGTAACCAGTAACTAAAGTTTTCAAATAAATGCAGTGGAGTAAAAGTACAATATTTTGATCCGAGATGCAGTGGAGTAGAAGTGAAAGTACTGGAAATTGGAAATACTCAAGTAAAGTACAAATACCTCAAAATTGTACTTAAGTACAGTACCTGAGTAAATATACTTAGTTACTTTACACCACTGCCGACAGCGACAATATATAGCACTATGTGTTTTTTTGTGGCGATAGGGGACTCCAGTAAGTGCATGCTTGCAGGGCTGTGTATTTCTGGGCAGAGAGGATACTCCTCTTCCATAAACTGACACGTCTCTGGTGTCTCTGGGCATGCAGACCTTCAGCGGAGCAAGCAGTGCGCCGGGCAAATATCAGCGGGCACAGTAGCGCTGACAGGCACATGATTTGGGGGGCTTCGTTTCAGTACCAAGGGAAGAAGACGGAGAGGAGGAGAGAGAGAGAGAGAGAGAGAGCGCGGGCTAGTTTATGCATATAATTAATCTTGACAGACATACGTCATGCTCCTGGGCTCCTGACAAACGTCACGCCCAGGGTGAAATTAACGCCTAACTGCTTATCTTAAAGGACCTGGGATTTAATTAAAAATGACATTTCCCCAAACACTCAGTCGTGCTTCCCGAAGCTGCCATGTTGAAATTAGCTGATGAGGGTCCCTCTGAGCAAAAGTGAAATAAGCAAACTGTCAAGCGCTCAGCAAATCACCGCCGTTTATCAGCCGGCGCCCGCTCGCTGTTCAGGAAATAACAGCGGGCCTGACATGCCCGCCTGGCTCCCAAAGCACCGGGGATACAAGTCATGTTGTTATTAACGAGAGAGAAAGAGGGGAGGGGGAGGGGGGCATCGGGGCCAAAAAACAAGCCTGTCAGATGTGATATGGAAACAAACAATGGAGTTGGAAAAGCTGGCTGGCTCAAATGAGCCCTTTAGTCACCGCAGATATATATTTTTTGCAATGATATAAAGGCGTCCTTTATGCTGGTCCTGAATGCCTCTTTCTTTTTGCTAATTTGTGCCACTAAACTAACTTTGAGTGGCAGCATACATGCATACATGCATACGTACGTACGTACGTACGTACATACATACATACATACATACATACATGCATGCATGCATGCATGCAGACATACAGTATACATACATTAGCAAAATACTTGCCAGGGACATTGCAAAATGCCCACCTCTGAATAATTCAGATAGCACTGACACAAGCAAATGATTTTGTTTCCCAACCTTTTTTTCCTTGGCCCCCCACCCCCACCCCCCTCTGACAAAGGCTGAGACCCCCTCCACACGCAATTTAGTTTCTCAGACATGTCAAGCACTTACTGTATGTAAGCCCTATATGCTTCTCGTACGTACAGGATGATATGTTTTTTTTGCATCCTGACGCATTGTGAGTAGAACGGCCTGTAGAACGGCTGTATCCACTGTTTGGGAAACTTTTGTTTATTTATTAAAATGTAGAAAATGTGTTTTCTGTTGACAAGTTGGACTGATATCAAATTGAGAACATACAGACAGTGGATGAAAGCGAGTTGTGATTCTGTGCAACCATTTTGGACTCTTGGCCTGTGATCTTTAACCCCCCCCCCCCCCCCCCCCCGCCCCACCCAGGCTGGGTTGGAGCATCCTGCATGCATGGTGGCTCAGAAGTCTGGCCTGAGTTCCAACATCATCAGGGCCCTCTATCGGGGGACGATCGAGAGCCTGTTGAATAGCTTCACCAGCTGGGAGTCGCACAGACATGCTGTGTTGCCAGATTCTGCTCCACATGAGCACTTTAAACCTATATGCTCACAATGCGTTGCATCTTGTAGAACTGCTATTTTCAAAAAGATCTTCGGGGTCCCTGGCACAAAATGTTTTCAGATGGGGATACGCGGACAATTAGGCCAACATATTAATCTGGGGGTCCTTCACATGAAGATGTGATGAGCACTGGTTTAAACAACATTTTGGAAGCAAGCCCAAATAAGCAACTAAACTTTAGAAACAAGCCCAAAAAAACACAACCCGCATCCACCTGTATTTACAAGCGACTTTACAGAACAACAAGCCCAAAGTCGCTTATAATAAGCAGACATGGCAACAATGCAGACAGGGGCTGTAATGCACTGGGGAGGGCTGTACGCACAGCTGAGCGGATTACTGGATGTGAACTGGCCAGTTTGGAGGAGATCCCTGCGCTGCCTCAGGAAATCCCTGAGGGTCTTCAAAGAACCCACCCATCCACCCCCATAACAGCTTGTTCACCCTGTTGTCATCAGGGAAGAGATACAGGGTCCTCAAAACAGGCGCATAGAAAACGTTGAAAAAAGAAAACATGTCAGCAGTGTATGCCATCTCCTTTCTATGGGATAAAGTGAGTGCACCTCCCCTTGTGGACTCCTGAAAGATGGATTTTTAGGACTGTTTTGAAGGAAGCCAATGATCCACATTTTTTTAAGGGATGTTGTCAGGGCATTCCACATTTTGGTTGTAGAAAGAGAATTGTCCGATGTTTGTTCAATAGATGGGTGGTACCAGATTGTTGTCGTCGCTCCCTCTAGTATTATGGCAGTGGGTGTCACTCACTTTGGTGAAGTATAGTTAGTCAGGTATGAGGATATTGAGGGCATTGCAGAGCCCATCTTAAAAAGCTTACATTTTTAATAGGCTCTATGCACAGCAGCCATATTGGAAAGAAATTGGGCCTCTTCTTACTTCCTTCACAGGTGTTACCAATGATACTAATGAAGGCTCTGTTCCATTCTTGTCAGGGTGCTGCTATCGCGCATGTTGGCTCACTAGAAACACTCCATTTTGGTTCCCAAATGGCCCCTTATGGTGGGTGTGTAACTCTGAGAGTGTACAAATGGAACCAAATGTACCCGTAAGGGTCCATTTGTACACTCTCAGAGTTATGGGGGTCCTTGAAAATAAGACAACCACTATGCCACACTAAATGGAATAGAGCCTTAATTAGTATCATTGGTAACACCTGTGAAGGAAGTAAGGAAGGGGCCCAATTCATTCCCAATATGGCTGCTGTGCATAGAGCCAACTACCGTGATCCATCCCATATAAGCAAATTGTGTGGGAATCAGGTGGTCATGGACTTTAGGCCGAGAAGTAGCCCAATCAGTTTGTTTTGGGAGGTCTGAAGCTTAGTTAAGTAACGATGTCTTTACAGGTCTCCCTAAAAAATCAATCAGACGACTGCAGTTGATTCAGAACGCTGCTGCTCCACTCCTTATTGATACCAAGAGTGGAGTTCTAAAATCCTTACACTCAGTGGTGTGTTCCGTTTTTTTCGGAGGGTTCCCTGCACACGCACGACATGCACGTGCAGTCACCGAATGAAATGGCTAGTAGACGATTTTTTCCCCCCAAATTGTCTACGCTATACTACGTATATAGCGTAACACGGTAGAACACACCATTGCTTACACTGGCTCCCTGTGTGTCAAATAATTATTACTGCTGGTCCATAAAGCTTTAAATGGTTTAGGGCCAAAAAGGACGGCGCGTCCGGGTAGGCTGGACCGGGTAGGCCGGTTCATGACGAATATCATGAACCGTCCAGACTTCTCAAGTCATCTGGGAAAGGTCTGCCTTCTGTTCCTACAACCAAATATAAATGTGGGGAAGCAAGCATTTAGTTGTTATGCACCACATATCTGGAACAAAGTCCCGGAAAACTGCACGTCTGCTGCCACTCTTATTTCTTTTAAAACACAACCTTTTCAAGACCTTTCTGTTTGCCGCTGTCTTTGATTTGAGTTATTTTTCTTTTCTCTCTTATCTTTTCTTTTCTGCACTGTAACTATCTATTCATTTTTACTTCTTTTGTTTTATGCATCCTATGTAATTTTGTAATTGTGATTCCTTTGCTTGATGTTCTGTGCAGGGGCGTCACGGCCATTCACTGTGCGTACGACGCGACACCCTCACTCACATAGATCCGTGATTTCATACCCCCCACTTCTTGAAAAAAAAAAAAAAAAAAAAAAGAATAATTAATTATTATTTTTTGTGATAATAAATCGGTAAAATCAGGCAAAAATAAGAATTAAATAACCTAACCCTAACCCTAACCCTAAAACCGAAATAAAGTAACCAAAACACAAAAAAACCTAACAAAATCTGCCCGAAAAATTCTGAAAATACTAAATTTGTTTACATTTGACAGTTACTGTACAAATGTTTTTCACGATTTTTCAAAAATAGCAGATCTACAAGCTCGAGCTTGTACATCGAGCTATTTTTGAATAGCCAAAGGCCTACAGAAATTGATTTGATGACTGAAGCATTAAAAGAGCCATATGTTTAATAATAACCACTAATTACTTAAAAGTGACTGTCTCTTTATAATTGCATTCAAATACAATGTAGGCCTATCACTTATATACATGGAGTATGTGTGCACTGTATGTGGGACTGGAGTTTATCCAGACGTATACATAAAGCGACAGTAAAACAACATTCCCACTCTCTCAGAGAGAGAGTTTTTTTTGGGGTGTGTGTGAGAGAGAGAGAGAGAGAGAGAGAGAGAGAGAGAGAGAGAGAGAGAGAGAGAGAGAGAGAGAGAGACCACTCACACCTTCCAACAAAAAAAAGATAATGAAATGCTGCCATGGCAATTTGAATATCAAAAAGCCAAGGAACTACGCAAATGAACATTAATGGCCGTGGCTGCATATCAGTGGGGTGTGTGAGGGGCGATCTTATGAGCCTTTGACACATACACAAATGTAAATCCCCAAAACAGGAAAAAAAGGGGGAATGGAGGAAACAAGAAATTACCAAAGTCATAATAAAGCCGCATAAGGCAGGCTTTTTTTTGCCCCAATCTTTTCATAGACCTGATTACTTGTTTTTTTGATTGCTTGTTTCTCTCGCCAAACCTGGCAACACAGCTGCGACGCTAAACGCTCTAATGTTTTTTATATAAGTGGTGGCAACATTTTGTGACACCACACGGGTCTTCCCAACAATAGCTAAGATTGAAGTCAGTGTGAACATGGCCAAATAATAACTTAATAGCCAAACTAGGTCTAATGAAGCACGCTAGCATTTAGGCTAACCCTCCTGCCTGAGGCTGCAGTAAAAGTTGCACTGTCTGTGAATGAGGGGAGGCAGCGGAGCAGGGTTACTGTGGGGGGCGGGCCGTCTCCCCATTCGTGTCGCCATTGGCTTAAAGGAGTGAAGGACAGCCAGGACAGCCAATGACACTTAGGTGTCACTCAGGTGTCGCTTGGGTGTCGGACTAGGTCTTAGTCTGTCTGTAGAGCCGCCAGCTTTCAGCATGCGGCTAAAAAAGCCGCCAAGGGGAAATGGTCAAATAAAAGGAGTCTCCTAGATGCAGGAGAGTTGGCAGAGAGTAAAACAAAAACAATCTTTATATCGTCACGTGTTTAAAAGATCAAAAACAAACAAAAAACTTGTGTTCTGCCCCTCTCTCTGGTAGGAGTAAGCCGTCATTGTCAATGCACAGCGCGCATGCAGGGTCGGTGATTTAGCCCCGCGCATTTGAAACGGAAACATTTAAACAGAGAACAGTAATGCCATCAAATGTCATTTGTGCCTAGACAAACCGGCAGGAAGACAAAATGTCATCCGGCCCGTGAATATGCAAACATTTCTGGAGGGTCAGAGAACCCATTTATTAAAACCATAACGCACAGACATATTCCACACGCTGAGGAGACAGCATTCACTGTCATGTTTCACACACTGACCCCTCTAGCTTGACATTTTCTTTCACTCGCTGTGTGACGGCAAGCATGAGGCTGTGCGTGTGTGTGTGTGAGCTGTAAAGTAACTAAGTAGCCTACATGTACTCAAGTACTGTACTTAAAACATTTTGAGGTATTTTTTACTTTACTGGAGTATTTCCAATTTTCAGAACTTTCACTTCTACTCCACTGCATATCAGAGGCAAATATTGTACTTTTACTCCACTACAATTATTTGAAAACTTTAGTTACTAGTTACTTATCAGATATAAACTATTATTATAAAACATATACTAACCACTTTAGCCCTATTTTACACCTTGAAAATAGCTGATCTACAAGCTCAAAACGCGTCGCATCGTGACGCGTTGTGAGCTTGTAGATCTGCTATTTTCAAACATTTTAGTACTTTTACTTTTGGTACTTTAAGTACATTTTGATACCAATTTGTACCTTTTGTACTTTTACTCAAGTACATTTTGAATTCCGGACTTTTACTTGTAACAGAGTAGGCCTACTTCTACATTGCAGTATTGATACCTTTACTTAAGTAAAACATTTGAGTACTTTTCCCACCACTGCGTCTATGCGCGCGTGTGTGTGTGTGCGTGTGTGTGTGTGTGTGTGTGTGTGCCGTTGACGGAAATCCTCCCATTTTAGAAGGCATTCCATTTTAGAAATACAAAGCAGGTGTCAAAAACGTCAAGCCCAGCGACATGCAGCAGCAGTGACTTGTCACATGTGCCCGTCATTCCAGACGGAGTGTCACTCAAGCTATCGGAAAACACTCTGGTGCTGTCTGACCTGCCTCTGACGCTATGCCTTTCAGCGAGGATCCTGTAAACTCCCTCTGACGCTCCCTTTCAGTAAGGATTCTTTAAACTCCAAACTTGGGGGAACAAGGGAAACCGGTGGAAATGCGCTGTGACCGTACGTGACACTCTTTCTGAGACGCGTCGCTATACAGTACGCGCCCGCATTTGAGTTTGAGCAATCCATCACTTTGCCCCCACACAACAGCTGTAGGAAGAATGTCAACGTGATATTATGCAAATGTATTCGCTGAAATTTCACAAACATTCATGGATCATGGTACAGCGAATGTGAATTTTATGTGCTTTGACACTGTGCCGAATAACTAATGATGTGGCACTGGTTCTCGCTCGCTTGAAAGTCTGCCACAAACTGCTGCATGCTGAAAAATCCCCGCAGAGAAGGGAATATATACCTATACTGCCATTTCAGAGCCCCATGTGACCAAAAGCACTATTTATTATGTTTTTCCCCCTTCTTTTTAGAGAAGCCAATTGCTGCTTTTTGACTCCCAATTTAGCCGTTATGCCAATTAACCCTCCCCACACGTGTATGTGTGATATAGTGTCGCACAAAAGTAGTGAAAATAGCAGATCTGCAAGCTCACAACACCTCGCACCGCGAGGCATTGTGAGCTTGTAGATCGGCTACATGTATATTCACTATTTATAGCCTACAGCATACATGGGCAACTGGCGGCCCTGGGGCCATATGCGGCCCCCACCTTCACTTAATGCGGCCCACGGGTTAATATCGGATTACTGATATATTATTGATTTCAGCTGTTACAATTCCAAACATGACCCGCTTTAATTACTTCAGTCTATATTAGTAGCTTAATGACTATTAAATTCTATTGTCTTTTTTATGTCCTATGTATTTGTATTTAACTTCATAAAGTTAACATAAGTATAACTAAATGCATTTGAAATGAAATAAAAATGATACTTTTCAGGATCCAATTAAAAAATAGTAAAAGATTATTGAGGATTCCAATGAAAAAGATCTACAAGCTCAAAACGCGTCGCACTGCGACGCGTTTTGAGCTTCTAGATCGGCTATTTTTGCTATACTTTTGTGCGACATAGAATGGCGAAGTAAGGCATTAGGCACGAAGTAAGGCACGAAGTAAGGCACGGAGATAAGATGTGTCTGCCCGACAGTATATATGTCCCTCTGGAGTGAGTGTGGAAATATAGTGGCCCTCTCCATCATCAAAGTTACCCAACCCTGGCCTAGTATAGTTTTTACAATAATACAAAGAAACAGTTTTGGACATACAAGGTTTCTACCCGACAGTGACGATATGTGAACCCCGTATAGGACCCGGCAGGGGCTTCTTTTTTTTTTAAGTGTTCTTCTTTTTTCTTTATTTTCCTTTTTTGCCTCAGCACTGTACACTTCGGCATCGGACAATCAATGAGCCGCCGTCCAGGCAAACCGCCTCGACCCTGTTTTCAATTTGCCGTTGAATTGGAGCCATCAATTCTTTTCAGTTGTCCTTACAGAGGGACGCTGACTTCTACCCGCCCATCCTGTGGCTTGTTGGGGAAGGAGCCTGGAAGTGGTGGACAAAGTACTCAACACCCCCAGTGCGCAGTGGTGGAAAAAGTACTCAAATGTTTTACTTAAGTAAAAGTATCAATACTGCAATTACTCTGTTACAAGTACAAATCTGGAATGAAAAATTGAAAAAGTACAAAAGTATTGGTATCAAAATATGCTTATGCTTTTGTACTTTTACTCAAGTAACATTTTGAACACAGGCCTTTTACTTGTAACAGAGTATATACATATTGTGGTATTGCTACTTTTACTTAAGTAAAATATCTGAGTACTTTTTCCACCACTGAATGTCAATGTGTCTCCATGGCATCAAGTGCAAACAAATCAGTCAGCTCCATATATGGAGCTCTAGAATAATCACAACCATATATGGAGTTTGGGTTGAGGGCCACAAAGAGGCCCAAACTCATAATCGTACTATCTTACTACTATATAATTGACAAAAGCTCAGAAGTTCGGCAGCGATTCGCAAGCACAGGATCACTCCACATGCCTCCAAGACCCGTCACAGACTGTTGATCAGAGCTATGGCTATGTTTTAGGCATCTTACCCCACCTCGATCAGTGATCGGCCTCTCGGTTTGATTGATGCTCTTATTCACCTATCAGACCCTCAGCCTGATCTGGCAGGTTGCCATAGCAACCAGATACAGGAAGTCTGACCTCTTTATCACATGACCGAGGTTGGGAGGATGTGACAAGAGGTTAGGGCCGCAAAGCAAAGCGGGGAGGGAGGAGAGGAGAGGAGAGGCCAGAGAGGCCGGACTTCGCATGACTAGTAAACTTTATTTGTATAGCACCTTTCATGACATGAAATGCAGCTCAAAGTGCTTTACAGAGCAAGAATGCAATTACAGAAAAAGTACAACTAATTTGACAATAAAGCAAAAAAGAAAAGCAAAAGCATAAAACAACATTAAAATAAAAGCAAAAAAAAGGCAGTGAATCAGGCAAAAAGAGAGGGCACGAATAACAACACAGATTTAAAAATCAACTAAAAGCAAGAGTGAAGAAATAATTGTTTATACTCTTACTTCTACTCCACTACATCTCAGAGACAAATATTGTACTTTTACTCCACTACAATTATTTGAAAACTTTAGTTACTAGTTACTTTGCAGATATAAATTATTACGTTATTAAACATTACATTAACCAATTTAGCCCTATTTTATACCTAGACTATTTGAAAATAGCAGATCTACAAGCTCACAACGCGTCGCATCACGACATGTTGTCAGCTTGTAGATCTGCTATTTTCAAACATTTTAGTACTTGTACTTTTGGTACTTAAAGTACATTTGGATACCAATACTTTTGTACTTTTACTCAAGTCAATTTTTAATTACGGATTTTTACTTGTAACAGAGTTCTTCTACATGGCAGTATTGATAAGTTTGATACAGTAAGTAAAACATTTGAGTGCTTTTTTCCACCACTGCACTGTGTGTATGTGTATCTATGTGTATATATATATATGTATATATATATATATATATATATATATATATATATATATATATATATATATATATATATATATATATATATATATTCACACACACACACACACACACACACACACACACACACACACACACACACACACACACACACACACACACACACACACACACACACACACACACACACACACACACACAATATTATGTTTTAGATTCATTTTCTCAAAAATGTATTGGTCACATATTTTTTGAAACACAATCCCAGAGGAAAGCCTTTGTCCTCAAAGGAAAACCAATTTAATGCTTCATCCTCCGATGTCTGTCAACAAGACAAGCCCTGTGAACATTGTTATTATTTGACAGTAAAAAGTGCTTGTGACAGGCAATTAGTGAGCGTCAAATCATTTGCACATCATTTAGCAATACTGACAATCCTAAAGTTCTGTCCTGGCACTCGATACAGCTCTCAAAGTGGGGTCTGGGAACCTCCAGGGGTCCTTGAGGGGGTCCCCAGCAAAATGTGTTAATATAGTAAATGTAAAAAAGGTACGAATGCCATTCATAAGATTGCTGTCATGTAAAATGTTGATGTGTGTGTGTGTGTGTGTGTGTGTGTGTGTGTGTGTGTGTGTGTGTGTGTGTGTGTGTGTGTGTGTGTGTGTGTGTGTGTGTGTGTGTGTGTGCGTGTGCGTGCGCGTGGAATATGACCCTGAGGTCGTAGGGGAAATGTCATAAGGCTGTGAATAGGCTTGTGTGTAACCTTCTGTGTCCTTGTGCGAGGTGCTCCTGTTGAGTGTGCTGTGGTGGCAGGTGTAAGCGATGAGTGGGTGATTGGTGACCAGGAGGTGATTGGTGGAAGAGGATAAAAGGCTGGATTCTCTCTCTGCTTCCAACTGGACGCTTATATTGTTTTCCTAGGATGAGCGGGCGCGGGCGGCGACTTGAACCACGAGAGGCACCGCGGAGCAAACGAGTCGCCATGCCGAACTTCTCAATAGGCTCTATGCACAGCAGCCATATTGGACAGAAATTGGGCCCCTTCCTTGCTTCCTTCACAGGTGTTACCAATGACACTAATGAAGGCTCTGTTCCATTTAGTGTAGCACAGTGGTTCTCAAACTTTTTAATTTCAAGGACCCCCATAACTCTGAGAGTGTACAAATGGAACCAAATGGACCCTCCAGAATGGGACAGAGCCTTCATTAGTATCATTGGTAACACCTTTGAAGGAAGTAAGAAGAGGCACAATTTTTCTCCAAAATGGCTGCTGTGCATAGAGCCTATTGGGACAGAATCGTAAATCAACGTTGAGACATCAACACCGCCTCGTGTGCGGTCCAGGCTAATACAGCCAATCGCTCCCAACCACCGTTTCAGCCAATCAGAAGCCGCATCTGGCCCCACTCATCCTAGGAACACAATTATCACCAGCTGTACCGCTAGCAGACATACCATGCTTTGTTTTGTGTGTTTCCACTACTGGAGTTATCTGAATGAATAAACAGCCTCGTATCGGTTGGGGTGGGTTTTATTTGGTTCCCCTTTTCTCCCACTTCGCTGCTTGCTGGTGGTTCTTTGGGAGTTTTAGAGAGAGAGGTCGCATGTTTTCATGTTGCGCCTCGGTTTCCCTAGGCAGGGGTCGTAACTCTGTGCGTGCGTCCGTGCGGGCGTGCGTGCGTACTTGCGTTGTGTGTGTGCGTACGTGTGTGCGTGTGTGTGCATGCACTTGCATGCACGTGCGCACTCGTGCCTGTGTGTGCGTGTGCGTGTGCGTGTGCGTGTGTGTGCGTGCGCGTGTGTGTGTGCGTGTGTGCGTGCGCACGTGTGAAGATACTGTGGGAAGGGGGGTTCACAGCAATTCATACCCCCCTCCCCACACACTCTCTCACTCTCTATCAAGTTGTTTACCAGCAGGGCTGAATGCTGAGCAGTCGGGGGCGGGGGCCCGTAGCGAGAGCATGGGGACTGGGGAGCGAAAATTGAGTCGGGGCCCATTTTTCTAAATTTGATCCAATTTCCGTAATTCTCTTGCTTCCCATTTTCAAAACTCCCTCCACTCTCCCGTCTCCTCTATATGTGACAGGCTCCTGGAACGCCGCGGCACAGACGCTTTACTGAGTAATATAATCACCCGCCACCGCCACACAACGGCCGACATGGGGCCCAGGCCCCCCCCCCCCCCCTCCACCTCCCGCCCACCCCAAAACCACCCCACCCGCACTATTGGCACAGCTGCAGCACCGGGGGTGCCTTATGATTATGAAGATGAGGAGAAACACAGAACTACAAGCTGTCTCCCGTCTCCAATGGCCTATCACACCCCCCTCTCCTATCTCTCTCTCTCTCTCTCTCTCTTTGTTCACTTTTTATGTCTCCCTCTCCTTGTTTTTTTCTTTCTGTTTCTTTGTCTGCACCCCGTTCTTCCCTTAATTGTTCCTTGATCCTCTCTGTCTCTCTGTCTCCACCCTCTTCATAATAAATCTCTCTCTCCCCGTCTCCCGGCACATGCAGCCCTCTATAGCAGAAGTGAGACCCACTTAACACGGGTCCCTGACGCCCCTGATTGCTCGCTTGTTTTCCATTCCCGTTGTGTATCACTCTTACTTTTTTATTTGTTGTTGCTGTTTATGTGCACTTCACCCTCCCCCCCCCTCCCGCTTAGCTTATTGTCGCTGTTCACATCACAGCTCGGCGTACAGACCACATCCAGCGCCAGGAAGCACTGAAACAGCAGATCTACAAGCTCACAACGCGTCGCGATGCGACGCGTTGTGAGCTTGCAGATTGGCTATTTTCAAATAGCCTAGGTAGAAAATAAGGCTAAAGTGGTTAATTTGTGTTTTATAATGTAATCATTTATATCTGCAACGTTACTGTAACTAAATTGTTAAAATAATTGTAGTGGAGTAAAAGAACAACATTTGCCTCTGAGATGTAGTGGAGTAGAAGTAAAAGTATTGGAAATGGAAATACCCGAGTAAAGTTCCTCAAAATTGTACTTAAGTACAGTACTTGAGTAGATGTACTTAGTTACTTTCGACCACTGCTTTATTGGCAATGCAAACGTATGTTTTCTCATGCCAATAAGGCCCCTTTGAATTGATTTGAGCTAGGGCAGTCAGCTCCACGATGTTTACCTATACCTCCTGGGGTGAGAGCCCTGATCCTTGCCTTGTTTGGCATGCAGGACCGCCAGGCAGTGTGAGTCGGCGTAGCGTACACAGTTTGCAGATTCAACTAGCCCCGGGCAGTGGTTGGACAAAAATACTCATCCCCAGGTACTTGAGTCGAAGTATACATACTCCTGGTCAAATATTACTCGACTACAAGTGAAAGTTGCTTGGTCAATTTTTTACTTGAGTTAAAGCGCTGGACAGTGGTGGTAAAAGTACTCACATGTTTAACTTAAGTAAAAGTATTAATACTGCAATATAGAAATACTCTGTTACAAGTAAAAGTCGGGAATTCAAAATGTACTTGAGTAAAAGTACAAAAGTGGAGGCATCAGCATGTACTTAAAGTACCAAAAGTAAAGGTACTCATTATGCAGAATGTGCCATTTCAATTTTCAAATGTATAACAATCTTTTGAAAATAGCATATCTGCAAGCTCGAGCTTGTAGATCTTTCAAATGGCCGAAACGTATATACTGTAGGGCTGAACTGGTTAATGTATGTTTTTTAATAATAATCAATCTACGAAGTAACTAGTAACTAAAGTGTTCAAATAATTGTGGTGGAGTAAAAGTACAATATTTGCCTCTGAGATGTAGTGGAGTAGAAGTAAAAGTATTGGAAGTTGGAAATGCTCAAGTAAAGTACAAATACCTCAAAAATGTTAAGTAAATCTACTTAGTTACTTTCCACCACTGGTACTGGAGTAGTTGATTTAAAAAATATGTAAGTATTCAAAAGTACAAATTACAGTACACAAAGCTGTATTAAATTTCCACATGAGTTTCAGGAAGGCAAATAAAATGAGTTGAATAGAAATAAGGAAAGTCGAACCAGGACATGGCCCCACAGTGGACTGCTGGTCTGGAATACGTCGATTCTGTTCTGGCGCTCGATACTAATTAATTGTGAGATTATACAGCATGAATAAATTGACATCCAAGAGTTCTTTTTAAAGCCTAGAGTTCGGACCAAAGATTTGTGAAAAGACCAAGCTGTATTAAAGCACGATTTATACTGTACTTTGTCGTACGATCGCGTGATTCGTGTCGCGCGGCCCAAATAGACAACCACAAGCTCACGACTCGCCGTATGCGCAACACGTTGTGAACTTGTGGGTCGGTTGCCGTGACGATGTAACAAGTGTGCCCCCAAAAAATTTACAAAACACTATGATTTTAATGATAGTAAAACATTCATATTTAAAAAATATTATGTACAATACATGTCAAGTTATGTATTCTTTAAAACTTTGAATTTTTCTTTTTTTCATTGTGATAGCCTACTGATTAATTTATAAGTATTAGGCATGTAACAATTTATCGTGAATCGATTCAAGTCGATTCAAACTGGTGACAATTTAAATCGATTTCATAAAAAATGTATCGCGATGCAAAAAGCAGAGGGCGAGTAAAAAAAAGAAAAGAAAATACAGGATCTTTGTAAAATAATTGATTAAAAAAAATAGTTTTTAGTCATTTGCTACTGTATTGAAAAGAGGATAAGAGAAAACAGTATTGTAAAAATACTGGATTTGTTTAAGAGGAAAAAAAAAATGTGTCTGGAAAATAATTTTGTGTTTAAAAAATCGTAAAAAATCGTATCGTGAACCTAGTATCGTGATTTGAATCGTACCGTACCGGGAGTTGAGTGAATCGGTGCATGCCTAATAAGTATGCTATACAATTCCTCTGATCCAAGCCGGGGAGCACAATCAATAGATTGATCGTTCAAATAAACTTGCTCTGAAAGTGCACAAGGCCCACCCCAACGCCGGAAGGGTGGGCCCCGCAAACGCTTTTGAGATTTTCAAGTGGGCCCTGATCAAGAAAAGGTCGGAAACCTGCACTGAATTAGTAAAACCAGCTTATTACAACTGTGTGGCTGGCTGCAGGCTCTTATGTGATGTCAGCTGCAGGTCAAGCGGTGTAGACCTTCGCCTCGGGATCCAGTTATACATTCAAAAAGGAACGGCACCTCCTGTGAGACAGAACGAGAGAGCGAGAGAAAGAAAAGGGAACTTTAAAATGAGCCATTTGGTTGTAATTAAGGCTAGATAAGGTATTATCTGACCCACACACACACTAAGTGCGCACTGACTTCATTTTATGCAAATGTGTCTAACTAGAACGAACGCCTCTATTCATGTATGGCACGACTCTGATGTCCCTCTGGCAAGAGCATAATCAATCTGAATCAACCTCAGTATGACATCGTTCATACATAATATACATACTGTATATATTGTTGCTGTCCGAGAGATACCTCGTATCTCCATATTTCAACTTCCCTGCTTCGTCAAATACTACAGTGTCAAACGAAAGTTTGTGTGTGTACGTGTGTGCGTGCGTGTGTGTGTGTGTGTGTTTGTGTGCGTGTGCGTGTGTGTGTGTGTGTTTACCTGTTTTATAAATATTTAACTAATAAAAAGTACTAGAACTTGTGACTAAAGTATAACTTACATTGGATCCATTGGAACACAGTTATTGTTATTATTATTATTATATTGTTTTTAATTTCCTAAAAAGTAACAGATTCAAACAAGGTTTCCTTCCGACAGCGACAATGTATAGGATGCAGGATGCAGAGGATTAGAATGCAAAAAAAAGTCTGACAAACCGTCTCCTCTCTCTTCTTTGTGGTGTAGCCTGTGTGGATATGGAACTTCTACTATCTGTGGGTGACAATTACTGTATGAAGAGCATAATCCAGGTGGAATTGGTCTCTGTGATTATCAATTTTATATATATTTTTATCTGGAGCAGTCTGTACCGCATGCTTCTGGCTCCAAACATTTCCTTTGATTTGATGGCTTGTACGAGAAAGAAAGAAGAAAGAAAGAAAGAAATACCTACACCTCTAAATTCCACTAATTTAATCTCTCTATTCAACTTTTCAACTCTTTAATGTATACCTGGTTGGGCACTGGTACGTGCCACGCCCTGAAAATAGCAGATCTACAAGCTTACAAGCTTGGTATAAGCACTAATTATATACTAGGGCTTAAGTAGTTAATCATCATCAGGGCTATATTTTGGTAATATTTCGTTGTTGCCGGATGGAAACCTCATAGTGTATGTGCAAAACCGTTGCTTTTCAGGATTCAAATTCAAAAGTAGCAGTGGTGGGACTTTTTTTACCTGAGTAAAAGTATCAATACGAGGTTCCTGCCACGGCAGCCACAATTTACAATGCAGGTGCGACGGCCCAACTGCTGATAGAACGTCTGTATTCCTTGTTGTATGGACAAACCAGTCGCCTCCCCTAGCGACAGGCGATGGGGATAATTGAATGATGATGCCCCAACAAAAGTCCCCCGGTATCGGGCTAGAGAGAACGACACTGATAGCGCAAAGGGAAGGGGGGTGGAGGAGAGAAGAGGGTGAACCAAGAGCTCATGCATGAACATTTTGGTCTTTATGGGTTTAAGTGCCTGGAATCACTGGAGGGTACAACGTGCTCTCCTCTCTGGATGGAATGTGTTCTAACGGAGAACACCGTGTGAGGACACAGGCTTCCCGCGCTGCTATCGCTAAAGTAGTATTGTGTTCTTTCTTCTCTGTGGGCACCGCACGGCTAGGTTTTTTCTTCTTCTATTTAGTCGTGCCATGAAGACCAGGCATGGTCGGACTGGGACCAAAATTCAGCCCTGGCATTTTGGTCCGGACCGGCCCACCACCCCCCGGGCCGTTTTGTCAACGGCCCGGGGGCGATTTCTTTTTTTTAATGTAACTTTGCAGATATAAATTATATACCAAGGCTATTTGAAAATAGCCGATCTACAAGCTCACAACGCGTCGCATCACGACACATTGTGAGCTTGTAGATCTGCTATTCTCAAACATTTTAGTGCTTTTACTTTTGGTACTTTAAGTACATTTTCATACCAATACTTTTGTACTTTCACTCAAGTACATTTTTAACACCAGACTTTTACTTGTAACTGAGTACTTCTACATTGCAGTATTGATACTTTTACTTAAGTAAAACCTTTGAGTACTTTTTCCAACACTGGTAAAAAAATAAAAAAAATCACCTATGAGGACAAATCAGTGCGAGTGTGATAATTTCCAGAAACATCGATCTGAAGCACCCTCGTATATACATAGCGCGCACCGCGCGGCTATCGCTAACGGCGTTTATATTGCCACTCACCATCTGCGTTGGGCCCTATTAGCGGAAAACCCTCTTGTCCTCTTGTCACCGGGTAACGCTCTTATCCCCGTTCGCGTCCGCCCCCGGGGCCACAGCGCGCTGCGTCATTCATTCTTAGTCATTATTACCAGCGCCCAGCGGATGGATGCCGCGCGGGGCGATGTTGATGCAATCATCTGCTTGTTACAATTGGAATTTCCATAAATCTTCACTCGAGGTGGAGAAGAGGGCACAAGCCGACGTGTCGATTATCCCGCTAAGACCGGGAAACGCATCTGTGAGTCATTCTTTTAATTTCTTTTGGCTATTCAAAAATAGCAGATATACAAGCTCGTCGCGCGGCACTCGGTTCCGCGCGACTAGCTTGTAGATCTGCTATTTTTTGAAAAAAAACAAGAAAATTCATTCAAATCTTATATATTTTCTTCTTATATATTCTTATATATTCGTGCAAATCTTATATATATTTTTAAAGCGAACATTTTTTAACTCAAATATTTGCTTCGGGGGAATTCTGCAGTTTTTTTTTTTTTTAAACACACGTTGCTATAATATCAGTGGTTCTCAAACTTTTTCACGTCAAGGACCACCCAAAATGATATGCATTTATCCGGACCCCCCCATCTCCAGACCCCCCATCTCAAAATATTTTGACCCCCCAGAAGCAAAGATTTGAGTCAAAAAAATATTTTCAACGATTGATCACAATTGTTTTCCTAAAAAAATAGCAGATCTACAAGCTCATATAGCGCGGCACTCGGTGCCGCGCTATATGAGCTTGTAGATCTGCTATTTTTGAATAGCCCCAAAGAAATCTAAAAATGACACACAGATGCGTTCCCGGGTCTGAAGGGGTTATTTACAACTCCGGGAGCGTTCATCCGATAGGCCAACGGAGACGCGTCGGCGCCGAGTCTCTCTCCGGGTCTCGCCGTCCCGTGGCATTTCAGCTTATTGATCACTTATGGAGAGAGCAAATTAGGAGAGATTAACAGCAGCGCGGTGTAATCACTAATTCGGAGCTTCAAAAGGGCAGAGCTACGCCATTCACAAGAAAGGCACACAAATCACGAGGCTGTCTGTTCACTGCCTTGTTGAACGTTCGAAACGGTTATTGTTTCAGGAAATGGAAAACCTGTGTTCCAATGGATCCAACGTGGTTATTATAGTCACAAGCTCTCGTTAAAGGGATAGTTCACCCCCAAAAGGACCTTTTTTTCCCCATCGATTAGTCACCTCATGGACATTTATGGACATCATTTGATGACCGGCAGTGGTTCCGGTATAGGAGACAAAAAGAGCCTCCTTTGTGTCTCCTACCGTAACCGCTGCATACCGATCCGCTGGTCATCAAATTATTGGCTTAGGAATGCGACAAAAATAAATAGTCTCCATGGGGTGACTAATCAATAGGGTGAACTATCCCTTTAATACTTTTATTTGGTTCAATAAACCCACAGACAAACCTATGTTATACTTTGGCTATTCAAAAACAGCAGATCTACAAGCTCACAATGGGCCAGTGAGCTAGTGTAGATCTGCTATTTTCGAAATCATTCAACTTAAGACTTTCGGTATTTGAAGTACATTTTGAGACTAAATACTTTACTTTTTCATCAAGGACAATGTATGAATGTAGACCTTTTACTCGTAACCAGTGGTGGAAAAGGTACTCAAATGTTTTACTTAAGTAAAAGTATTAATACTGCAATGTAGAAGTACTCTGTTAGGGTGCGCTCCCACCGCACTTTTATTTTACCTCTGGGGCAGAATCTGCCAATGCTTTGTCAATGTAAATGCGTGGATTCCTGGTCTTGCGGATTTTTTCCAAGAATCCACGCATTTGTATTGACAAAGCATTGGCAGATTCTGCCCCAGAGGTAAAATAAAAGTGCGGCGGGAGCGCACCCTTACAAGTAAAAGTCTGTTGTTCAAAATGTACTTGAGTAAAAGTACAAAAGTATTGGTATCAAAATGTACTTGAAGTACTAAAAGTAAAAGTACTGAAATGTTTGAAAATAGCAGATCTAAAAGCTCACAACGCGTCGACGCGTTGTGAGCTTTTAGATCTGCTATTTTCAAATAGCCTATGTATACAATAGGACTAAAGTAGTTATTATATGTTTTATAATTTATATCTGCAAAGTAACTAGTAACTAAAGTTTTCAAATAATTGTTGTGGAGTAAAAGTATCATATTTGAGATGTAGTGGAGTAGAAGCAAAAGCACTGAAAATTGGAAATAATTGAAAAGTAGCCTACCTCAAAACTGTACTTAAGTACAGTACTTGAGTACATGTACTTAGTTACTTTACAACACTGCTTTGTAACAGAATATTTCTACATTTGTGTTAAAAAAAAACCTTCTTCCACAACTGCCGGCACGGAGGGAACGGGGGGGGGGGGGGTGGGGGGAGTGAACGAACGGCCATGGTCGCCACAGAGCAGACATCTGGGTAAAAGATTAGAGGAAGTGAAGAACATTAACTGACACAAGCTGCGACGGCGGAGGGACCGCCGCCCCTCCGCCGCCCAGTCCCCAACTGTATTCCAGGTACGGGATCCCCCCCCCCCTCCTGTTCCCACTTCTCTCAGACCTGTGCACATAAATCAAGGAGCAGAACTGTCCCTGTATGATAGAGGCAAATTATTACAGCTAAACACACAAGAATACGGGATGATTAATCCGTTAAGGCCGGGGAACCCATCCGTGTGTCATTTCAAGAGCTCATAGCGCGGCACTACGACCTTGTAGATCTGCTATTTTTGAAAAATCGTGAACATTCGTGAAAATCTTTGAATACAGTTTTTAAAGCGAACGTTTTTAACTCAAATCTTTGCTTCTGGGGGATTCTACAAATGTCTTCTAAGTCCTAACATTTAAAAAAAAGTGCAGTAACTACGTTTTCGGACACACCGACTTATTTGTGTATCCCAAAGGTCAAATTAGCCTTTGTGATTTTGGGGGATAAACAATTACCTCAAGAACAGATGTACAATTAGTGTAATATCACTTATATGCCAATATCTCATTTGGCTGACCAGTTGAATCACTTTTAAACCCATTTTTCAGTGATTTCTTTTTCGTGGTTACTGCACTTTGGCTTGGCAGGGCAGAGTGGTTGTCAAACATTTTCATGTCATGGACCCCCAAAATGATATCTATTTAGCCCCCATCGCAAAATATTTAGTTCCAGGGACCCCCAGAAGCAAAGGTTTGAGTTAAAAGCGTAAATATATATTCAAAGATTTTTCACCCTCAAAAATAGCAGATCTATGTGCTTGTATATCTGCTATTTTTGAACAGCCAAAATACATTCAAAAAAATGACACAGTAGCCGCATGCGTTCCCGCCCGGATTGAAAGGGTTAACGTGTCCAGGGGGGGGGCCTCCAAAGAGGTAGACGGAGACGAGAGATGATTTATTACCCTCCACACACAGACAGGCTGAAACGAAGGAGAGGGGGGGAGCCAGACTGAATACATTGAGTATAGGGGGGGCCGCCGCATGCTGCTGGCTCCCTCTGCACCAGGAGTGTCTCGATGAGAAGGCGGTTATACAGTCAAAAGGAGCGAACAGGGGACAGCTGAAAGCACCAGCCGCACCGAACGAACACACTTGTCTGGGGAAGTTAAATGGCGTTTGTGTCGTCCCTCTCCAGTGATTCAGAGTCAATCTTTGACAAGGCCCTGTTGGGAGAGAGAGTGGTCTATTCAGGGGGGGGGGGGGGGGGGACCCAAGTGCATATAACGCTTTGAAGCACAGCTGTTCGTTTTTCAGGTTCAGAAATGCCGCCGTTCTCGATCACCTATTATAGTAGGGCAGTTTAGAGGCTCCGTGAGCACCCCAAAAACACATCTCTGTAACCTGTTTTTTTAGGACCCTAAAGGTGTCTAGTTATGATTTATTCTTGTTGCCCTGGTCAACTAATGTCCCATGGGGTTTATTTTTAACCCTTTCTGACACCTACCCCCAACCCAAACCATAAAACATGGTGATAACAGAGAATAGTGCCATAACTCTTGAAGTAAACAACATACAGCGACAAATGCAAACACATTTTTCTATATCATTTTGACCCAAGGAATTAGAGTGGTTATTATAAAGATCCAAGCACATCTTGACTCTATTTCAGGACAGAAACAGCCAAAAACTAGCAGAAAATGTTCAAATCACAATTATCACATCTATATTTCTCTTTGTACTAAACATTTAAGGTGTATTCTTTTTTACCATATGTTTTTTAGGACCTTTATGGTGTCTAGTAAAGATTTATTCTTGTTGCCCTGGTCAAATATTGGCCCATGGGGTTCATTTTAACCATTTCTGACACCTATTCCCGATCAAACCATAAAATGGAGATAACAGAAAATACCATAACTCTTGAAGTAAACAACCTACAGAGACAAATGAACACATTTTTCATTTGGACCCAAGGAATTCATTGTAGTGGTTAATATTAAGATTCAAGAACATTTTGACTCTTTGACACCTGAAATCGCATCTATATTTCTCTTTGTAGCGAACGTGTTTAATTAATGTTTAGATTATAATCTAAATTGAAAAGTAAGTATCAAAAAATAGAAATCCTCTTGTAAAGTAAAACATACCTCCCAGCTGTACTTGTGAGATTGTTCTCCCTGGTGAAAAAAAAAATGGACAGGTGATGATGGTTCAACTCCGCAGCGGGCATTTGGGATACAGAGACAGAGACAGAGACAGAGACAGAGACAGAGAGACAAACAGAGACAGAGAGACAGACAGACAGACAGACAGACAGACAGACAGATAGACAGACAAAGAGAGACACAGGCACAGAGAGAGAGAGAGAGAGAGAGAGAGAGCAGGGATGGAAGTGTAATAACAGAAGAGAAATGTCATATTTGCATATCTCAGAAATACATCACAGGACAGCCGTAAAGGGAGCCTTTGCACACAGTTTTGCATATTGAGAGAAATTTCCGGTGCTTTGTGGTGAGCCGCTGTTTACGTGCAATATTTAAGAGAAGATAAAGGTCACGTCGAGGAGGGGAGCGAGGCAACGCAGCGCTTTGACTCCTGGAATTAAAAAAGCTGAAATGCAATGAGGAGATGAGAGTTCTCATAAAAACACACTTTATGACATATGTTTGGGCCCCCGCACACAAACACAAAGAAAGACGCAGATATACAGTGTGCGTGCGCACACACACACACACACACACACACACACACACACACACACACACACGTGCGTGCAGGGAGGTAGTACCATTTCTCCCTCAGACGGACGACCCCCCCCCCCCATTGTTTTTTCCGACTCTCTACATATAGTGTTGTTTTTTCGGTATTTTTGTGATATGTTGTTTTTCCGACTCTGTACACATAGTGTTGTTTTTTCTGTATTCTTTTTGTGATGATTTTGAACTGTTTGGTGCAATTTCATGTGTTTATGAATTGAATACGAGGACCTCAATGGAAACAACACTGCAAGGACTTTTTTGGACGGACCTTTTAGACAAAGTGTTTTTAACTGTCCTTTAACTGTGCTGTTTTACATTTTAGCCTAATAAAATATTCAATCAATCAATCAAAAACATGCACACACACACACACACACACACATACGCGCGTGCACACACACGCACATGCACACACGCACGTGCTCTCTCTCTCTCTCTCTCTCACACACGCACACACACACGCACGCACGCACGCACGCACGCACGCACGCACGCACGCACGCACGCACGCACGCACGCACGCACGCACGCACGCACGCACGCACGCACGCACGCACGCACGCACGCACGCACACACACACACACACACACACACACACACACACACACACACACACACACACACACACACACACACACACACACACACACACACACACACACACACACACACACACACACACACACACACGTTGAGCCAAGGCAGTGAAAAGTAAAAAATACATAAAACCGCAACGAGGATTACCACATTAACGCTAATTCATGCATCGGCGGAAAACATTTTGGTCAGAGCATTAAAGTAAGCTTTTAGTGTCGTTTCTAGGAAGCCTGCGGACACACAGGTCTTTGTGTTTTAATGAGACAGTCAGTCAGGCCTCTCCATCCACTACTTTATTTAAACCCATCTGGTCCAGTCGGAGTCAGCCAATATCTCAATTAGCGCCTTTTTCCTCCGACAGGTTGTGTACAGAAAAGCCCCTGTAATGTCTCTCCCCTCACGCCGTAAGGCAGCCGGCAATCCTCTATACAAATAACAGCCGCATCTTGTTGCCATCTGATTAAAATGGATTAATTAATTACCGAGCGCTGAGCCTGTTGTTGGTGATTAATGAAGCGGCAACGCCCAATCAGTTCACCGAACACAAAGACTGATTGGCTCTCCTCTCTCTCTCTCTCTCTCTCTCTCTCTCTCTCTCTCTCTTTCTCTCTCTCTCTACTGCTAAACCAAACCTTATGCGACCTTATGCGGTCGTCTTCGCTACATGCAGCTGTGGGCAACAATGCAAAATTTGCTCTCCCGTTCTTTTTTTCAAGATGAGCTTTTATGGTCTCTATCACCCTGAAGGGGTTAATTCTCAACGATGACCCGCTCCCCATTCATTATCCCGCTTATTACACAGCTACTTAATAGAGAAATTAATGTATTGACCCAAAAGTAACAACAAAACAATTGGATTGATTTGAAAGGGATTTCATTGCTTGCGGTAATGAAAGTAGTCCATTCATTTATGCCATGTGCAACGCGTTGGCTCATAACAACGGGAAGTTGATTAAATAGAATCGATATTCGGTTACTGCATTGTCTATTTCTCACTTCAAACGTGTTTTTTAAAACATTCTTTCGAGTACTGTTTAGCTGTAAATGACATTGTGTGTTTGTTTACACAGCTGCAATGTTGGATACGGCAAAAATCAAGCAACAACAGATTGATATGAGCCAGGTGCTCTGCATGAGTCTTTGATTAGACAGCTGTCTGTTGAGTTCAGCGGTCATTATTCAAAAATGACAGACCGATGAATTCAGTGATTGACCAACCAGAATCAAGCATTCAACCAAGCTGTGTAATAAAGCTTTATAGCGTTCTGTTTTATCGGGACAGTATAGCCAGTGGTGATTATTACTAGAGGTTCGGGCCCAGTGGTGGAAAAGTATTCAGTATTTTACTTAAGTAAAAGTACCAATACTGCAATATAGAAATACTCTGTTACAAGTAAGAGTCCAGAATTTAAAATGTACTAAAACTACAAAAGTATTGGCATCAAAATATACTTAAAGTACCAAAAGTAAAAGTACTAAAATATTTGAAAATAGCAGGTCTTTAAGCTCACCACGCGTCACGATGCGGCGCGTTGTGGCGCGTTGCAGGGCCGGACTGGGACCAAAATTCAGCCCTGGCATTTTGGCCTGGACCGGCCCACCACCCCCCCCGGGCCGTTTTGTCAACGGGGGGGGGGGGGGGGGGGGCGTTTCACCGTTTCAGCCCAGCCTTGCACATGAACTCTGCAGCCGCACTGAGGCCCCTGCTGGAAAGCATCCCAGCCCAAACATTAACGTAACTAATAATTGGGCCGCGCGACCCGGAAATGACCGTAATAATCCTAAAACGGGAGCAAAAATAATATTTTTAAAAAAAAAAAAAAAAAAAAAAAAAAAAAACTTTTTTTTTTTTTTTTTTTTTTTTTGGGGCCCAGTGGCCCACTGGCCCAGCGGCCCACCGGGCATTTGCCCGGTACGCCAAATGGCCAGTCCGCCCCTGGCGCGTTGTGAACTTGTAGATCGGCTATTTTCAAATAGCTTACCCGTATGTATAAAATAGGGCTAACAAGGTTAATGTATGTTTTATAATATCATAATTTATATCTGAAAAATAACTAGTAACTAAAGTTTAAAGTTTAGTACAATACTTGCCTCTGAGATGTAGTGGAGTAGAAATAAAAGGAAATACTCAAGTAAAGTACAAATACCTCAACATTGTACCTAAGTACAGTACTTAAGTAAATGTACTTAGTTACTTTACACCACTGTTCGGGCCTCACTTCGAATAGCCTGGCCCGTACATCGGAGACAGAGACAGTAGAGATGTGCGGATGGGCTTTTTCGTCAGCCTAATTCGCATGTACACGTTCATTATCCATCTGTCATCGAACCGCATTAATTATATCATCCTATTTATAGATCCGCACCGACCGCACCGCAGGTATGCACACGGGATTATATATGGATACATACGTACTTGTACAAACAATGTCACTCACCACTGTCACCATCACCGACGTAGTGACTGTATATTATCCACTAGAGTTTCGGGGGGCTACGCCCCCCTCAACCCCAGCCGCGCACGGGGCTTTGCTTTGTTGGTCCCTCCGTGTCCCTGTGTCTGTATCCGTGTAGCTGCAGCACAGAGTGGGCAGTATAGATGGGGATTATGGCTGTTAGAGGCATGTACGCGCACGGGGCCCGCGTGGGCGTGTGTATATGGGGGTAGACAAATTGTCTAAGTAACATTTGCAAAAAGGGAAAAAAAAAAAAAAATTGTAAGAAAGTGTAATGTAAAAGTTACAAAATGATGAAAAATAAGTAGGAGAAATTATATTTTGTATGTTTCGCGGACCACCAGGGGGTCCGCGGACCCCCTGGTGGTCCGCGCGGAAATCGTGGGATGAAAATTTCCAAAAGGAAAAAAAAAAAAAAAAAAAAAAAAATATGAAGGTGGTTGCTTGTTTTTCTGAAAGCTGGCGAATGGCAGCCCTTTCTGCAAGATGGCGGCCGCCTGGTGTTGTTGTGAGTACGTGTATTGGGGGGGGGGGGGGGGGGGGGGGGGGGGGGGGGCTACATAGTTCTCCAGAAGACACACACAAACATACACCATCTACAATGGACGAACTGAGCAGCAATATAGACATTCACCACACGAACGTGCATTGTTGACAAAGTGATTGCACAGCCGCTGCAGGCATGACAACCAGGTTAGCGTTAGCGACATGGCAGCTATCACAGCGCCCTGTCCGTCGTGCTGCAACTGCCTGTGATGGCTACAGCAGTAACAGCAAGCCGTCTGCGATGCCATTGTCTGGAGACTGCTCTTAGCGTGACACGACCAATGAGAGTGAGCGCTGTAGTTGTTGCTAAGATACGGTGGCGTCTCTGCCCCATAGCTTGTAGATCTCTCACACATGATTGGCGTAGGCTGCGTTGCCAGGTCTGACTTTGTGTGTAAGCAATGGTCGGCTTATTTTTGCGCGCCTTTGGGCTCGTTTGCATTGTGCGCACGGCAGCGCTTGTTTAGCGTACGTCAGCGCGACGTGGCAACGGACGTGGCAACGTGAAAGGTGATTGGCTGGTGAAAAGAAACACCCGACGTTACACCAGAAATGGTGCCTGGAGAAAATGGTGACCAAAAAAAAAGTTTGGAAAAAAAGGAAAAAACCCCCGCAGCGGCTGCCTGGTGTTGTGGTGATGAGGTCGTGCGCACGGTAAACGGTACGAAGCTGCCTCCCCTTCCGTTTTGTCCGACATTTGGTGAGTAGAATTAATTATGTTGCGCGGTGGAAAAGGTGTAGTGAACAGTGAGATGTCCCCTACGCGAGGCGTAAATTCAGTGCGGCCGCCGTGGCGAGTCAGTAGGCGACATGTGGTCTGGCGGTGCGTTGTTTATCCGATAACAGAGCTGTGGGGTGTCACCACCGAGGGTGCGGAAGTTGCTCGCCATTTATATAGTTAGATGGTAGCAACAAGCCCTCCGTCTTCCATCACTGTCTCACATCGTAACTTTTCATAAGACATATCTAGTCGTCGGCAGGGTTCAGAACCTCACTAAATAGGCTCTATGCACAGCAGCCATATTATCACTTCCTTCACAGGTGTTACCAATGATACTAATGAAGGCTCTGCTCCATTTAGTGTACTGTAGCACAGTAGTTCTCAGATTTTTCAATTTCCACGACCCCCATAACCGGGTCCATTTGGTTCCATTTGTACACTCTCAGTTACACAGAGTTACACACCCGTAAAGGGCCATTTGGGAGTGTTTCCAGTGAGCCAACATGCACAATATCAGCACCCTGACTCAGAATGGAACAGAGCCTTCATTAGTATCATTGGTAACACCTGTGAATGTCTTACAATATGGCTGCTGTGCATAGAGCCTATCACTCCCACGGAAAACTTTTATTCCTTCCATCTTTTATTATTTTGTTTTCAATTCTCCGCTGAGTTTCTCTGTCACTATAGCTGCGTTACTGTGTTGTTGTGTGGAACGTGGAAGGACCCGTTGCAAGCAAGTAGGGCATTATTTTACAGGAAAAAAACATTAAAATGTTGAAATATGGAGATACAAGGTTTGTGCCCGACAGCAACGATGTGGGGGGAATCTTCATGCCTTTACCGCCGGCACAGAGAGAAAACAACGTGCCGGGTGGGTTATCGTCTCAGGACTCAAAGAAGTGTTTCACCAACAACTTTGGAGCTCAATACACTTAAGACCGCTGGAATGAGAAGTGATTGATCTCCGTTAAGAACTTCCCCTGCTGATCAGCCGATCAATACGTCACATTTACATGTAGAGTATACAGTCAATCCTGACTATGTGGCTGTGGTGTGTATAAGTCCTTTCAAAAACCCCCTATCAATAATAATAATAATAATACACTCTGTTACACCAGTGGGTCTAAAGTTGGGGTCCAGGGACCCTCATGGGCTTCCAAATGGCCCCTTGCGGGTGTGTAACTCTGAGAGTGTACAAATGGAACCAAATGGACCCGGGTCCATTTGGTTCCATTTGTACACTCTCAGAGTTATGGGGGTCCGTCAAATGAAAAGGTTTGAGAACCACTGTGCTACACGAAATGGAACAGAGCCTTCGTTAGTATCATTGGTAACACCTGTGAAGGAAGTGATGATAATAAAAAGAAAGAAACTGGGGCTACAGAAGAGTGCTAAAAGCTAGTAGAAATAGAAAGGTGAGGCACTCAGGTGTTTGAATCCACTGCAGTGCATGCAGCTTGGCTGACGGCGTATACCAGGGGTATAGGCAACCTTACGCATGGGGGTCAACGTTGTTACAGGGGAGGGTAATCACACACTGGCATTAGTGTGTTTCTGGTCTAAAATGTAATATTTAAAACATGAAGTCAATTAAATGAAGTCCCTCACATCTGTATGCAAATTGGATCCTGCACGTAATTTCTACATTCATTCAAACTCTGAACTCTGACTGGTGAGGGAGTCTGGGAGACAGGTGGGGTTATTGCTCTGATCATTATCCAATGTCCTGATGTAAATGTTTCAAAAGAAGAAGAAACAAGGTTCTTTTATTTATCAGAATCTGTTGGAAATATTGTATTTTGATGCGGTATCATATATATCGTATAAAATAAAATAATTAAATAAACACATGGCACTTCATGTCAAAAAGGTTGCTGACCCCTGGTCTGTATGAACACAACTGGCCCGTGTTCTGGGACGGGAAGCCAGGCGGGCAGGGACGTCACAGGCTCTCAGAAGGTGGGGGGGATGGACTTTCGGTGGACTATACCCCTTATTTTACACTTTGGCTATTCAAAAATAGCAGATATACAAGCTCATAGCGCGGCACCAAGTGCCGCCCTATGAGCTTGTAGATCTGCTATTTTTGAAAAATCGTGAAAAACATTTGTAACTGTCAAATGTAAACACATTTTGTAATTTCAAAATGTTGCGTTTTTTGGACGGATTTTGTTATTTTTTTTGCGTGTTTTGGTTACTTTATTTCAGTTTTAGGGTTAGGGTTAGGTTATTTAATTCTTATTTTTGCCTGATTTTACCGATTTATTATCCAAATATTTTTTGTTTTTTTTTTAATTTTTCAAAAAGTGGGGGGTATGAAATCACAGATCTTAGAGAGTGAGGGTGTCGCGTCGTACGCACAGTGAATGGCCGTGACGCCCCTGCAGGCGGGTGTTATATTTGTCACTACATGTTGAAAACAGTTGAACATACAGAATATTTTTTTATGAACACGTAATCCTACAGGCTAGCGACTTGTGCGGTGTTTTTTTTTTGGGGGGCGACGCGTGTGGGGGGGGGGGGGTGGGGGCTGGGGGGGTTGCACTCTATTTTAATGATGTCACGTGCACGTCGCTTAACACCTACACTACAGGTCACGCAATGGACAATTGATATGCATCTAGGCTCATTCCTATGTTAATTCACCTGGTGTGAGTCGGGAGCCTTTGTAAACTTTGTTGAGGTGTGAATTTAAAGTTGTTTTAAATCTATGCGTGTGCCTGCACGTGCCCCTGGTCAAATAGGTTCCTGCACAGCGTCCAAGGCCGTCCCCATAAGCAATGCAACCCTGCCTTAGTCTGACTGGCCCCATTATAACTAACCCTGTTCTGCTAATATATCTAACCTTTATATTCTACCATCACTTATAATACTTCTATAATACATTATGATATTTGACAGAGCCTCCACTAGTACTCAACATTTGAGTACTTTTCCCACCACTGCTCTGTGGTTGGAAGACTCTCAGACCCCCACCAAGTGTAAAATCCACTTTTTGGCCAGAAAATGCTTTATTCACTCAAGTGCGCCACCTACAGATCTGGTCAATAGAAAAAATGGCATTGACTCAAATTCCCATTTTCTATAATGCCCCGGGGAAACAAACATTCTTTGCTAGATAGTCAGTGTGGTACTTACAATACCAGAGAGATGCTGGCTGCAGTGGCAGATTTGTTGATTTGTTGACACTTTTCAGATAATCTAGTCGTACAATCTGTCCTGTCTGGCTGTTCAGCTGTTAGTTGTTAGTTGCTGAGAGAGCGAAGTGACAATAAATTGTCAGGCATGCCAACTTGAAACCCAACAGTAATGCATAATTTATCCCGCAACAAATGCAGGAAAACACACCCCAGTCCCCGTGGAGAACATGAATATTCCAGAGGTACATTACCCTGGAAGAGTTCATCCGGGTGATTAGAATGGGATATTATCCCTGTCGGGT
>NC_139959.1:30721518-30724018 GCF_963454915.1 Gymnoscopelus microlampas | reverse complement strand
AAAGCTAGAAACTCTTAACGCAGTTAAATCCTCAGCGTGCATTTTTGTATATTTAACTAAACAGCAGTGGTGTTGAAAGTATCAAGACTGTATAGAAATACTCTGTTACAAGTAAAAGTCCGGAATTCAAAATGTAGGCCTACTTACTTTGTTTCCAACACTGCCAAACGGACCATTTTATTTTACACAATCTGAGTTATATGCAGAGGATTTGGCTGTGCTGTTAATTCATAGATATAGCGGTTGTTGTTCCCTAGATAAAACCACGCAATTTCATGTCAAAGACAATTTTATTGATGGCCAGCAACAAAACAAATGGGCCTTCTCTTAGACAATAGTGCAAAGTCAAACTTCGTGTTATAATGCATTTTGTGCAAACTTGCATTGTACATAGAACCAGCATAATCATCACACAAGTTACACAGCCATTCATGTCGCTGGCTCGCTGCTGCACTAACCTGATCCTAGGTCAGCCCTAAAGCATCACACAAGTTAACCAGCAGCCAGCACTGCGTTTAGTGCACACGGCATGCCACACAAAGCAGAGTGAGGACGAGAGCAGAGCGCACGGCACACACAGATTGATTGTTTATTGAATACTTCATTAACAGTTTGCAAAAAAAAGCACAGAAAGTACACACACGCAGTCACGCACGTCGCACGCTAGTGATGAGCGGGTCGACCCGTAACCCGCGGGACCCGCGGGTCAACCCGCGGCGCGGGTGGGTCGAGTCAGAATTTCAGAGGCAATTATGCGGGCTGTGGGTGAGCGGGTCAGCCGCTCTCACACGCAAAAAAAATAAAAATAATCACATGCTCTTGTTTTGTCTGTATTCCTAATAAGAATAATAACAATAAAACAGTTTGAATATACTTGGGGATTATTTTCTAACCATGATTTTACAGAATAAAAAAAAAATCGCGGGTCGCGGGGCGGGTTGAGCCATAGATTTATATATGGGTTCGCGGGGCGGGTTGAGGCGGGTTGGGTTCCGTCGCGGGGCGGGGCGGGGCGGGTCATGAAAAAACCCGACCCGCTCATCACTATCGCACGCACACTTCGGGTTTTTCCGGATCCACTCGGGTATTACACATAATGAAAGACAGACCCGCGTTCCGAGGTAATGCTGCCCGATTCCGCCCCGCCCCCGAGTGATCATGATAAAACACGAGTCAGACCCGTACGGGTCTCGGGTCCTCTCGGGTAATTTCGGAATCGGGGAGCCCGTGAAGAGCTCTTGTGTGAGCTTGTCGATCGTCTATTTCAGGGATGATGCAACTTTGATGATGGAGAGGGCCACTATATTGCCACACTCACTCGAGAGGGCCACATTGCATATTGTACATAGGCACCTCTTATCTCCGTATTTTAACCTTTTTCGTAAATTAATGCCATACTTCGCCATTCTATGTCACACAAAAGTATTTTTGAATTGGAATCCTGATTGTTTTTTTGCTTTTTATTTATTGGAATCCTGAAATGTTATTTTTGTATTTCATTTCAAATGCATTTAGTTATAGTAGCAGAAGAGAGGAACGATGGAGCAACACGGACAATTTAGGCCTTTTTATTTGTTGCGGTGCAAGTAAACAAAAATAGACTGACGTTTCGGTCTTGCGACCTTCCTCAGAGTCATAGAGTACAGCAATAGGGTAGACACTTAAATACAGAGGTGAGCATGGGCTGTGCTCTCAATAAACCAATGGTGGATGGCCCTCTGTTTAGTGGTTATTACCTAGTACTGCATGTCACAATCTCAAGGTTGCGCCTATCAGTGGTGATTAGGCTTAGTTTTGGGCATTTAGTTATACTTATGTTAACTTTATGAACTTAATACAAATACATTCGACATAAAAAAGACAATAGAATTGTAATACTAGTCATTAAGCTACTAATATAGACTGAAGTAATTAAAGTGGGTCATGTTTGGAATTGTAACAGCTGAAATCAATAATATATCAGTCTTCCCTGATATTAACCTAAGGGCCGCATTAAGTGACGGTGGGGGCCGTATGTGGCCCCCGGGCCGCCAGTTGCCCATGTATGGTCTATTTTCAGGGAAAGCTTTCCCAACAATAACAGAAAAGAGACACTAGTATAGAGCCCAGACGGACTCCAGCCAACCATATGGGGTTTAATTGGTCAATGATCATTAATCAATCTATTGTGTTCTATTGTATCAATGGAAATAACACAGTATACTTTAAGCTCCTATTTATTGGTATCTTCTCGAGGTATTAAAGACAAATACCATGACAGTATTGTGTTATATTAATGCTGTATTGTTATTACAATCTTAGTGTTTTGCCAATTATTTGGGGGCCAACTTGTAATATCCTCACGGCTCAAAGGTTGAGAATCGCCATTCTATCCTGTTCCTATTCTTTTCCTGTTTTATTCTATTATTGATACTTCTATTGTATTCTAGTCAGAAAAGGAGAAGTAGGGAGAGAGAGAGAGAGAGAGAGAGAGAGAGAGAGAGAGAGAGAGATGAGAGAT
>NC_139959.1:30714018-30719018 GCF_963454915.1 Gymnoscopelus microlampas | reverse complement strand
AACACACACACAACACCCACAGTGCTACTCTACCAGAGAGAGAGAGAGAGAGAGAGAGAGAGAGAGAGAGAGAGAGAGAGAGAGAGAGAGAGAGAGAGAGAGAGAGAGAGAGAGAGAGAGAGAGAGAGAGAGAGAGAGGGGGGGATGGAGAGAAAGAGACAGACCGACAGACAGACAGACAGACAGACAGACAGACAGACAGACAGACAGACAGACAGACAGACAGACAGACAGACAGACAGACATGAGGGCGAGATCAGTTCATTGGCCTGGGGGACTGTGGTAGTGCCTTAGTGTTCCCTGTCAGGTGACAGACGGGCCCCTCCGGGGCTCAGAGCGGAGCAGAGGAAAGCACCTCTCCAAACTGATGTGTTTACCACAGCCAAATCCCATTGTCGTGGCTATGGCTCCCAGGGCGGTGCGGCGTGGTGCGGGGAGGGAAGGGGAGGGGAGCAGTGTTGCCACGTCCGCTTAGTATAAGCGATGTTGGGCTCGTTTTTCTGTAAAGTAGCTTGTAAATATTGTCGGTTGTGTATTGCTTATTTGTAGCCTGGGTTCCAGCCTGATTCACAACGTTCGGCTGATTCTTTTTTTCCTCACTTCGCTTATCAGTCTGGCCAGCCTCCTATTTGAATTTTAATGACGTAGGCAAGTCAGGAAGTTTTACATTGGACAACGCTGGTCCCGCCCATAGATATAGAAATGCTCTTCCGCAGGGCTACTTGACTACTGGCCAATCACAGCGCGTTGACTACTGGCCAATCACATCGCGTTGACTACTGGCCAATCACAGCGCGTCTTAACGGACTAGTTGCTGCGCGGCTGCCTCTTAAGAAAAGACCCGCCCCACCTGCCTCTGATTGGCCTACCGAACGCCCCCTTCTGTGACGCACACGGAAGTTTCCCGCTTGCCCTGCTGAAGCGGAAGGAAGTGGAAGCACGGCCGAGATGCGCACGCCTCAGAGCCGAAGGGGGCGTCTACCTTTATATGTCTATGGTCCCGCCCCCCCCATAGACCTTTTTTTAGTAACACTTTGATCAATGTCCTTGGGCAACAGGAACGATGCATGACACTTGCCATGTAATTATTGGCTGAAATGTTCATTAATTGCAAAAATAGCAGATCTACAAGGACACACCACATCACAATGACACTGACTTGTGAGCTTGTAGTTATTTTTGTGTGACATAATCGTACGACTAAAGTATAAATAGGGCTAAAGTGGTTAAAATAAGCATCTGATCAATCAATTAGGATAGTATAGGATTATTATTGTTTGCCATACTTAGATATCTAGACATAATTACTGCAACCCATACAGAGTTTGCTGTTTAATGTTCTTCAGATAGCTAGCAACCATTCTAAACCATTTTGTGATAGAAACCAGGACGACATACAGTCCTCTGTTGTGCTCACCACAAAAATGTTTGGGCTAGTGAAAGTTACAGGTATGGTCTGTATGATATGAAATGTGAGCTTACCATAATCACAGTAATTCTTAATCATATTCCATCATATTCTTGGGCTTTTGGAGAGAAATTAGACAGACTCCAGTCACTTTCAGTTGAGCACTGCAGAGGGGGGCTGTGTGTGTCTGTCCAGCTGATGTTCGTTAACGCTCGTTAATGCATCAAGGAAGGCAATTATGTTTGCACTGTCAAATACTGTAGGTCTACATCTATGAAAGCCAAAGCTTTTACAAGCGACCCTCTCTGGCTTATAGATATTTTGCTCAAGCTGTTGTTAATAACTACGCTACACTTGGTTGATAAAGTCCAGATGACAAGAACATAACCGTTTTAGCGGAATTTATATTTATGCAGTATTTATATTATATTTGCTAATAGTGTCTATATGTCCTCTGAAACAATGTGGTTTACAGTGAGAAGTTACTTCTCTTGTTCCTTAATCATGCCAATCATGTAATGTCTCTCTCCGCTCTGTGAGCCGGTGCTACTGAAGGATTGGCCCTCTCCACTTAGGCCACCCAGCCCAAACATTACCGTACCTAATAATAGGCTCTATGCACAGCAGCCATTTTGGAGAGAAATTGGGCCTCTTTTTACTTCCTTCACAGGTGTTACCAATGATACTAATGAAGGCTCTGTTCCATTCTGGTCAAACAGATTCAGGGTGCTGATATTGTGAATTTTGGCTCACTGGAAACACTCTGTTACACCAGTGGGTCTCAAAGTGTGGTCCAGGGACCCTCATGGTTCCTTGAGGGGGTTCCAAATGGCACCTTAAAAAGGTGTGTAACTCTGAGAGTTATGGGGGTCCTTGAAATTAAAAGGTTTGAGAACCACACATGAAATGGAACAGAGCCTTCATTAGTATCATTGGTAAAACCTGTGAAGGAAGTAAGGAAGAGAACCAATTTCTTTCCAATATAGCTGCTGTGCATAGAGTCTATTGGGCCGCGCAACCCGGAAATGACCGTAATGATCCTAAAACGGGAGCAAAAATATATTTTTTATTTTTTTATTTTTTGGGGGGGCCCAGTAGCCCACTGGCCCAGCGGCCCACCGGGCATATGTCCGGTATGCCATATCCCCTGATATCCTCTGGGGCAACGACGACGGTAAATATGTTCTGGGACTGTACTGTAGTACCAGCAGCATGCTACTCCTGAAGGCTGGCCTCATGAAGACAGATTACTGTTTTTTTTTCCAGAGGTGGAAAGTACATTTACCAGGGGTATAAAGTAACTAAGAACATTTACTCAAGTACTGTACTTAAGAACAATTTTGAGGTATTTTTTACTTTACTGGAGTATTTCCAGTTTTCAGTACTTTTACTTTTACTCCATTACATCTCAAAGGCAAATGTTGGACTGTCTGAGGAGACAGGAGCTACGTGTGGAGTAATTATGGAATTTTATCGTCTACTCAGGCTTTTGTGAGCCAGACAGTTTTTAAGTTGCTTGATTCAGTATTTAGATATTTGATATTCATTTTATCAGACACGGCCCCTTCTTGTATGAACCCATTATAACTTCAAACTCCATTTTTTGATTGATTGATTGATGTACTTTATTTAGTAAGACATGAGAACAGTACATGACAGTACATAACAGTACATGGAAGTACAAATTCGCAATACAAGGTCTACTAAACTGGATAGCTCATTAAGCACTTAGCTTGTTTAAGATGAGATCCCCACGCACACAAATCATGATGACATATAAGAGACAGACAGATATACACACTACTATACAGAATGTCATACAATCAGTTTACAGGTTACTGGTATGAAGAGTGAAAAATATGTACAAAAAAAAGAAAGAGGGGGGGGGGGGGGTAGGTTAGGTTAGGACATGGGGTAGGTTAGGACTTGGACAGGGGCCATTTTTGAATTGCAGCCTCCTGAAGGTGTATCTTTAGGGCATTTTTGAAAGTGAGTAGGGTTTTACACTCCTTTACTCCTTTTGGTAGGGCATTCCACATTTTTGATGAATAGCATGAGAAAGAGTTCATTCCCTTTGTTGTGCCAAATCTGGGTTGAACATGGTTTGTGGAGCTGCCTCTGGTGTTATGATCATGGACTTGATTAACATTTTGGAAGTATTTTGACAAATACAGGGGGATCCCAATGTTGTGGTGTATCTTGAAGACCAGGCCCATAGCAAGTTGCTGTACTCTGTCCTCAACCCTAAGCCATCCAATCCTAGCAAAATGATCAGGGGTTAGATGGGTTTTGTAATTGAGGCCAAGAAGTAGCCTTACAAGTTTGTTTTGGGATGTTTGGAGCCTTGTTTTTAGGGCCTTGGAGGTGTTGTGATACCATGAAGTGCATGCATAATCATAATGACCTTGTATGAGGGCCCCTACAAGAATCTTCAGAGTATTTTTACTGACTTTATGAACAAGCCTCCACATCCTACGTGTTATTTTGTGGACCTTTTTGATCGTCTTTTCAGCGTTTTTGTCACCTGAGAGGTTTGCCTCCAAGATGGAACCCAGGTAGGTAATTTCCTCCTTTCTTGTGATAACATTATCACCCACTTTGATCGTGAAACTCTCAGCCTTTCTAAGGTTAGAGTTGGACCCAAAGAGGATGGATTCAGTTTTACCCAGGTGTAATGAGAGCTTGTTGTCGGAGAGCCAGATGCAGATCTTGTTGAGTTCAGTGCTGAGAGTTTTCTCAACCTGCAGCCTGTCCCTGTCCGAGACCAGCAGAGCCGAGTCATCTGCGAACAGGAACAGTTTGCAGTCGCAAGCTGAAGACATATCATTCACATATATCAGGAACAGTAGTGGTCCTAGTATGCTTCCTTGAGGAACACCACAAGTCACTGGGAGGGGAGGGGACTGGGTGCCGTTTACTTCCACCACTTGCTCCCTCCCTTCCAGGTAGGATCTCATCCATTTCACCGACGTGTCATCAAAGCCTATTGCTTTGAGTTTATTGATCATAATTGGGTGATTAACGGTGTCAAAAGCCTTCTGGAGGTCCAGCATGACCATGCCGCAATATTTGCCCTTGTCGACATCTTGTTTGATAGAGTCGTTCAAATAGAGAAGGCATGTGTCAGTGGAGTGGTTTGTTCTGAAACCAGATTGGAATTCGTAAATTAGATTTTTTTCGGCAAGGTACTTATCAACCTGTTCGTAGACTATTTTTTCCATGACTTTCGAGATGGAGCTAAGAATAGAAATAGGGCGGTAGTTGCCAGGGTCTAATTGGTTTCCTTTTTTGTACAGAGGGGTCACTCTTGCTTTTTTGAAGTCGTTAGGGACCCGTCCCTGTATGATGGAGAGGTTTATTATGTGGGTAATGATTGGAGCAATGGAGGTGGCTGAGTCTTTTAGAAATTTAGCGGGGATGTTGTCGGGACCTGTGGCTCTGTGTTGTTGGAGTGCACTCAATTTTTTAAACACCTCATCTGTTGACACAGGGGAGAGTTTAAAATCATCTTTGCGTACACCCTGTTTGTCGTAAAATGAATCAACATACTCTCCACCATGACTCCCAGAGTGAGGGGGTAGTTTTTCAACTA
>NC_139959.1:30704018-30709018 GCF_963454915.1 Gymnoscopelus microlampas | reverse complement strand
GTTGGAGACTGTGTGGTACATATGCCATGTGAACGTGTGCACGCGCTCACACACAAATCACACACACACGCACACAAACACACACACACACACACACACACACACACACACACACACACACACACACACACACACACACACACACACACACACACACACACACACGTACGTTTGTATTACTGTAGGATGTCATAATTTCTGGACACCAGTTTTGTGAATGACATTTTTGCAATCTTTGGTGGTTAAAAGCCCCTCCCTCTCTCTCTCTCTCTCTCTCTCTCTCTCTCTCTCTCTCTCTCTCTCTCTCTCTCTCTCTCTCTCTCTCTCTCTCTCTCTCTCTCTCTCTCTCTCTCTCTCTCTCTCTCTCTCTCTCTCTCTCTCTCTCTCTCTCTCTCTCACACAGACACACACGCACACGCATGCACGCGTACACACACTTGTCTTAATTTCTATTACACTGCCATGACAATCTGATCTATGACAATTCTCCTTCCACATCTTCACGTGATGCTGTAGTATGATCATTTTCATTTACGAAAAAACACACATAAAGTTAGAATATGGAGATTCTACCCGATAGCAACGTTCAATAGAATCACAATGAGTGGGTGATCAAACCTTTGTGCTCAACTTCAGTACATTACATTACATTACAGTCATATAGCAGACGCTTTTATCCCAAGTGACTTACAATAAGTGCATTCAACATAGGTAGGCTACTTACCACCAGGAGCCAGTTGCACCACCTCACACTAAGTTCAAACTTAGCCTAGTTATAGCTTGAATGGCTTTAAAAAACCCATTTAGACCAGGAAAGTATCTGTGTCATTTTTAGATTTATTTGGCTATTCAATTTGGAGAGGAGAATTGCTCTCCAGTTGGCTATTCAATAGTAGATCTACAAGCTCATAGCGCGGCACCGAGTGCCACGCTATGAGCTTGTAGATCTGCTATTTTTAGAAAAATTGTGAAAATTTGTGCAAATCTTTAAATATATATTTATTTATTTTTATTTTTATTTTTTTTACATTTGTAACATATTTTTGTTCCAAAGACCCCCAGAAGCAAAGATTTGAGTAATATATATATTCAAAGATTTGCACAAATTTTCACGATTTTTCAAAAATAGCAGATCTACAAGCTCATAGTGCGGCACTTGGTGCCGCGCTTTGAGCTTGTATATCTGCTATTTTCGAATAGCCAAATAAATCTAAAATGACAGAGATGCGTCCCCGGATTGAATGGGTTGGGCTATAAATAGGCTAAGTTTGAACTTAGTGTGAGGTGGTGCCACTGACTCCAGAAGTACTAAGTGCATTCTCTTCTATAACAAGCAACTAAGAGTATACCTAGCGCTAAGGTAAAAAGTGCAACATATCAGCTACCTACCAGTGGCGTCAGTTCAGCAAAAGCTAGGGTATGGCAGCATGCACGCGACCTCATGCCCGCGCAGCGCGCGAAATTTTTGTGCGGTTCTGGGCGGGTTGGGTTCGTTTTTTTCCAGTTTTTGGTTACTTTATTTCGGTTTTAGGGTTAGGATTCGGGTTAGGTTAGGATTATGTTATTTAATTCTTATTTTTGCCTGATTTTCCCGATTTATTATCAAAAAAGTACTTCTATATGCAATAGCCTGCCATACCCAATTGACGCCCCTGCTACCTACTTTCTTAAACAGATGAGACAAATAGGATAATCAAACGAGCAAAAGCTAAAACAAATAAGTGTATCAAATAAACAAGATCCAATAAAACGAGAGCTCATACAAACAAGTAGGCAAGGCTAAGAGGAAGGGTCAGGGTAGTGTTTCCAGTACAAATGTGACAGAGCAACATTCGCCTGTAGTTGAGTAATATTTGACCATGATCTATACTTTGAGAGTCTGGGGATGAGTACTTTGTCTACCACATAATAGAGTCATGGAAGGAGAGGATTATATGCTCGTTAAACGTTTGGGCTCTTTATTTTATTTTATATATATTTTTTTGTTTCTTTTGCCAAGGTGTTGCCCTTGTTGCACTATATGCTGAGTGTTTTATTTATTATGCTAGAGGGTGATGTATAGGCCTAAATGTGTATGTGTCACTGTGTGCCTTATTGTTTTTGTCCTATACTGCGTGGTATTGTATGGTATTGTGTATGTAGTATGCTGCTATGGTCCTCATTTCTCACAATTTTCAAATTTACACATTTTCTGAACCTTGAACCTTGCTGTTTTATTTTCTGTTCTATTTCTGGAGATGTAGATTCAGTTTTTTTCTCCAATTCCCTTTAGTGATTGCATTTTAATGCCTCACTTTATAATTTAGCTCACTTTAATCACGTTAACACAAAAAAAGCAGGTGCACACACACACACACACACACACACACACACACACACACAGCGAGCGCGTACAAGCAACATGTGCAGCAAAGCGAACAGGAATACAAATCTGGTTTATGGCTATTATCGTCATGGAAACCAGCCTGATGGCAGGCAGACAGTCAACATAAAGCAACCTCTCTCTTTCCTTTTCTCCCTCTCCTCTCCTCTCCTCTCCTCTCCTCTCTCACTGCCCATTGAAAGAAAATAAGAATACAGAACTGTAGTGTTGGCAGAACGGATAGAAAGTAACAGTATTATTGTGTTGGCGTCAGTCCAAGTAACCCACCCCCCTCCCTGTGCATTCTTTCAAACATATACATGGACACACGCGCACGCACGCACGCACGCACGCACACACACACACACACACACACACACACACACACACACACACACACACACACACACACACACACACACACACACACACACACACACACACACACACACACACACACACACACACACACACACACAGAGAGAGAGAGAGAGAGAGAGAGACCACAGTCAACCAATGCAGTGTAGCCAGAGCTCCCTCCACTGGTTTATATCCTAACTGCATCTGTATGACACACACGCACACACACACACACACGCACACGCACATGCTCTCTCTCTCTCTCTCTCTCTCTCATGCACGCACGCACGCACGCACGCACGCACGCACGCACGCACGCACGCACGCACGCACGCACGCACGCACGCACGCACGCACGCACGCACGCACGCACGCACGCACGCACAGACAGACAGACAGACAGACAGACAGACAGACAGACAGACAGACAGACAGACAGACAGACAGACAGACAGACAGACAGACAGACACACACACACACACACACACACACACACACACACACACACACACACACGGGTTAGGGCAGCAGCAATAAGACCCGCTCATGATCAGCATCTGGCCAGTAATGACCGCAGATGAGAGCAAAATGTTAATATGACTTAATGTAATCACTGTGAGGCCTTTATAACCCATTTCCATTCATTAGACTGACTCCCGGACCCCCGGACCCCCTGTTGAAGACCCATGGTGTGTAGAGTGTATATGCCTATTAGTCCTCACCTAATACTTCAAAGATCATTGCGCCACTGTTCACACATAGCAGTGGCGGGAAAGTTGAACTTATCTCAACTTTGACTTGTTGCTTTTTGCCGGCTCCACCTGCTGCTGTGGTGGGGAAAGCGGCGGTCCCTCTCCATAGAGCGCTGGTTCTCAAAGTGAGGTCTGGGAACCCCTAGGGGTCCTTGAGGGCTTTCCCCGGGGGTCCCCAGCAAAATATGTTAAATATTGGGACAACTCCAATTTGGGACAACTCCCGAACGTCCATTCCAGGCCGAACTGGAAGTTAGCAGTATAGAGTACTGAAGTCCTGACGTCACTCGTTCATCCCCTGGGCCGTAAAGTAATTTCTCTATTGGGTCATCTTAGAATCATCTCATATAAGAATTGTGGTCCAAAGATAAACAAACTGGCTCGGCAATAGTGTCAGGGAGGCTCTGCATCGTTTATAATAGTCAGTCACTCATATTTGATACAGTCTGTTTCTGGCGAAAATTGTACTACGTCGGCGGCGGTAACATTAGCGTTTTCTCACCGTCAGTTGATGCTTCATATCCATTCCTGTCATTCACAGCATCTGTTTATTTTTGGAACACAGTTCTTATTTGACGCAATATTAAACAAGTCTATGGGAATTCTGAATGGGGAAATAAACCGTGACCCAGGTAGGATTAGTAAATTACATCAGACTTCGGTGCTCTATAGTTGGCAATATACAGTAGTGTGAATGTCACCTAGTCTGGTCTTGTTTTGATGCAGTACAGTGGTGAGGTGCTTATACAGTGCAAACTGATGAGGCAGGTGGCAACAAGACTAAATTTTGTCTTGATGGTCTACAACATGATTAGATATTCTTTATTCCACAAGAACGATTAGACCTAAAAAATATATATATATTTGTCAGTTAGTATCACCAAAACATTTAGAAAGACCTCTCCATCATAATGTCATTGATCAAATTGTTGGCCCAGTACGTCCCTGCCCGGACCCCACTTTGAGAACCACGGGCCTAAGACTGTTGTATGTACGGAGTCTCTTACCAAAATAAAACTTGTCTACAAGCTAACAAAGTTTGTAGAGTTTGTAGAGACTTTTGGCGAGAGACAGCCTTGAATGACGGAGCTTAAACATGAGCAGAGAGCGGACACATACTGTAGCCTACAACTACAATAAATTACTGAATACATAAATAAACCAAAATAAATTAATAACAGTTTTGTACGGTATTTTGAAAGCACAGTAGAGCTGACGCCAAGTTGACTGATGGCTGATCAACAGCTAATAATTCAGACAGACGGACAGACAGACAGACAGACAGACAGACAGACAGACAGACAGACAGACAGACAGACAGAGGATGGATGGATGGATGGACCGACGTCTCCTTTCAACCTGACGTGTCGTCAGGCTGCGCTCGCCACAGTGCACGTCCTCATCACGGTGATTACAAACGGTCTGGACCACGCCTCTTTATTCTACCAAGAGGATCAATAGGGTCTATGCACAGCAGCCATATTGGAAAGAAATTGGGCCTCTTCTTACTTCCTTCACAGGTGTT
>NC_139959.1:30666518-30699018 GCF_963454915.1 Gymnoscopelus microlampas | reverse complement strand
TTTGAAAATATTTTGAAATATATAACTTTCTGCATGAGTACTTTTAAGATGGTAAATGGTGCATTTATATAGCGCTTTTATCCAAAGTGCTTTACATAGATTGTGCATTATACATTCACCCATTCACACACACCGATGGCGGAGGAAACCATGCAAGACACCAACCTGCTCATTGGGAGCAATTAGGGGTTCAACGTCTTGTTCGACACTAATTCTGGGGTAGCCCGGCATCAAACTGGGAACCTTGTGGTTGCCATCCGGGCGCTCTACCGGCCACTCTAGGGGGCGGCCGCTGCCGCCCCTTTACTTTTGGTACTTTAAGTATATTTTGATGCCAATACTTTTGTAAACATGTGAGTTCTTTTTTCCATTACTGCCCCTGAACAGGGTTGCCAGATTCTGTGAGAGAAACAAGCAACCAGGTCTAGGAAAACCAGCCCAAAAGAAGCAACTATGGGCCACATGTGCACTTTAACATATAGCTATTTGAAAATAGCAGATATACAAGCTAAAAAAATAAATAAAAAAATAATAGCCGATCTACAAGCTCACAACGCGCCGCGATGCGACGCGTTGTGAGCTTGTAGATCGGCTTTTTTTTTTTTTTTTTTATCCCACGATTTTGCAACCCTATTTTTTAAACCCAGTGCCAATTGTCTATGAAGTCCTGGTACTACCTTCCCTCTGCCAACCTAGGGAGGCCAGGGCCGAGCTCATGCCTCCTTCAATGCATGAGAGTCAACTGACCTTCTCATCACCTGACAGGGGAGAGTTTCCCTGGTTGGACGTAGCGCGTGGAAGGAACACGTTATTCCAACCAGTTCCCTTCCCCTCCATCAGGCGCCCCGGCTGGCCAGGGGGAGGCAGTATAGTGACCAGGATTACTGCATGTTTTTTGTGAGGGTACCTACCGTAGGAGACACAGGGAGAACATGCAAACTCCACACAGAAAGGCCCTTTCGCCAACCCCACCTAGGGTATGGGCACTGATGACACGGAGGAGAGAACACGCCCCCCAGTGCCCACAGCATCCCCTGCGGGAATCGAACCCAGGACCTTCTAGCTGTGAGGCGACAGCGCTACCGACTGCGCCACCGTGCCCCCAGATCGGCTATTTTCAAATAAAATCTTGCGGGGAAATTATAATAAGCAGATCTGGCAACCCTGGCCCCTGAGCCATACCCTTTTCATTGGCTGGAACCTACACTTCAACAGCCATCGGCAGCGATGCAGGCCGGTCATGCGTTGTCATTTTGTAACTTCTGTCGTCGCTAGTGTGAACGCAGCATAAGGTCACGTCATCAGTTTAATGTATAGCGTTTCCCGGGGCTGCCCGCGTGCCAGCGCCCACATCAGCTTTCACATAAACACCGTGTCAAACTCAAAGTGATTGTTAGCGATAAATCAACACGTAACCATGGAAAAGTTGCTGCGCTCGCACTGGAGACAAAGATGCAGAATTGGCTAGTTGAAAAGCGTGTGTGTGTGTGTGTCTGTGTGTGTGTGTGTGAGTGTGAGTGTGAGTGTGAGTGTGAGTGTGAGTGTGAGTGTGTGTGTGTGTGTGTGTGTGTGTGTGCATATTGTTGCTGTCGGGCAGAAACCTCTTATCTCCATTTTTGTTGTGTTGTCGAAAATTAATGCCCTACTTGATCATACTACGGCTTCATACAAAAGCATCAAACATAGCGGATCTCCAAGCTGAGGTTTCCATCCGACAGAGACGGAAGATATACAGTATTTGCTATTTTTGTCGAATGTTCACATATTAAAGGGATAGTTCACCCCCAAAAATGATATTATATAATAATAATATTTTTTTGCTTTTGTCGCATACCAATAATTTGATGACGGTCAGCGATTCCGGTAGGAGACTCCTTTGTGTCTCCTACCGGAACCGCTGCCTATACCGGTCCGCTGGCCATCAAATTATTGGTTTAGGAATGCGAAAAAAAACTAAAAAATATCCATTCATTCAAGTCTCCATTGGGTGACTAATAGACAGATTTTTTTTTTTTTTGGGTGAACTATCCCTTTAAGACATGGCCAAAATTGGGTATAATGCTACGATTTAAATGAAAGAACCATAACAAAATTGCTCTTTGAAGAACCAAAAGGGTTCTCTACAGCCATAATGAGGAACATAAGAAATACAATGGTTCTTTAGTAGGTGATGGTTCTTCGTGGAGTGTCTGTGTCTATCGAGTACTTGTTGATGCAATGAATCAAGCGAAACGTGATTGAAACGATGTGATGTCGTGATGATGTACACAGCAGACATCCCATACAAAGAGAAGTGTTTCCAAAAACAAGGCTGTAAACGGAGAGAGAAGGAGTGTGAAGGAGGGAGGGAGGGTTTTGAAGCAGAGCGTCAGTTGGATTGACTGGCTGAATTGATGTGCAGTCTGTTATTGTGGCGTGCTGGGACCCCTTGTTCTGCTAATAGTGCCATTTGTTCATACCCGGCCCTCCCCCGATCGATAGAGAGAGAAGGGGAGAGATGGAGAGAGAGAGAGAGAGAGAGAGAGAGAGAGAGAGAGAGATTATATTAGTTTGCGTGCGTACGCACACTCACACACACACACACACACACACACACACACACGCACACACGCACACACGCACACACGCACACACAGCTCTCCTCTGATCACTAGGGGACCTAGTCCGACACACAGCACTGCTAGCCTGCAGTGGGGCTGTGTGTGTGTGTGTGTGTGTGTGTGTGTGTGTGTGTGTGTGTGTGTGTGTGTGTGTGTGTGTGTGTGTGTGTGTGTGTGTGTGTGTGTGTGTGTGTGTGTGTGTGTGTGTGTGTGTGTGTGTGTGTGTGTGTGGGCAGAGGCAGAGAATCAGAGAGACAGAGAGACAGAGAGACAGACAGGCAGACAGACAGACAGACAGACAACAGTTTTCAAATGTGATGCTTTGTATGGCACCGTTAATGTGAACCTTTTCAGTCATTTTCAAAAGGTGCATCATTATCAGTCCTCATCATGAGGGGATTATTAAGGCTAGAGGACATTTTAAATCTGATGAGTTATTTGCAGAAGTGTTACATTTTACCACGGCGTGGACAATATGTCTCTGAAACTGAAAATGCCTCTTTGCCAGTACATAGTGATTGTGTAGTGCATTTTGTTCTCCTTTTGAACCCACACACTGTATTATTATTACACTGAGAGATCTACACGCAGCGTTATGAACCTTATTCAGGTCTACCTTATGGATGCTACATTTCCTTTTTTCCTGCAAGGACCGTACTTTTTACTAACATTCTTTTTAGCTGTAATAAGTGTTAAATAGCTATATATTGTGATAGTACTCATTGATATAGAGTGTTTGTTCAGTAAAAGGAGTCTCCCATGTCTCTCCAGCTCTTTATTAAAACAGAAAATGCATTTTCAGTGCTCTCTCCTGATTGGTTTAAATGTTGTCACCTACCTGAAAGTGCACTATATTCTGTTTACTAAAGAGCTGGAGAGACCCCTGTGACTGAACAAACGCTCTGTAGCAATGATTAGGGATGTCCGATTTTATCGGCCTCCCGATATTATCGGCCGATATTAGCATAAAAATTGATATCGGGAAAATATCGGTATCGGTTTTTGAAAATTTTTTTTTTTTTTTTTTTTTTTTTTTTTTTTTTTTGCTTTATAAATAAGTTACAGGAGTTCTTACTGTATATGGTGTGTGTGATATGAAATTTGAGCTTACCCTAATCACAATAATCCCCGCATATATCGGTATCGGTTGATATCGGTATCGGTAATTAAGAGTTGGACAATATCGGTATATCGGTTATCGGTAAAAAAGCCAATATCGGACAACCCTAGCAATGATTATTATCAGAATATAGTACAAACATTTTTGTTTAAACAAAACAAAAATATAACCACATTTCTGACCAAAAAGGTATAGTTTGAAGGCATAGCTTTCTTTGCCTACCCTTTTACAAAACAAAGAAAAGATGAAAAACTGTCAAAATGGAGAGAATAACTGAAAAAAAGAAGCACGGTACAAGGGCAAGTTACGTTGCTGTACATGGACGTGTTTGCTGCACCTCAATGGTTGATAGGTTCGAACAGTGCGAGCTTTATGGACATGATATTTCACAAGAATAATGTCTACATGAAATGACTTTTCTTTTTCAAGATGTTTTGAGAATAGCAGATCTACAAGCTCAGAACGAGTTGCATCGCAACGTGTTCTGAGCTTGTAGATCGTCTTTTTTAGTTTTCAGTTTTTTTAAATAGCCGATGTACATAGGATTAAAGTGGTAATTTAGCTGAGGACCCCCTGCGACCCCCCCAAAGGACCCCCGGGGGGTCCTCAGACCCTACTTTGAGAACCACTGTCCTATAGCACTGCGGCACTGATTGCCTGGGACACACGGTCTGCGCCGACCCATCCCAAGCTAATAACGCCACCAAGCTAATCTACCTCTAATGTAATCACATCTATTCAAATGTAATCTAATCCCCCATGCCTGCTAATTCAATCTGGCTGATCAAGTTATACACCCTCTAGGCCGCCCGGTTGTCATGGCGACAGGTGAAAAGATACATCCACGGCTGGCAGAGAGCTGAACACAATGCAAACGGATAGGTATCTTGATTTTTTTATTTGATTTTTATGTTCTCTTTGACAGGCTTATGTAATGTTTATGTTTTTGTTCCCTCCCTGCTCACCCTAGAAAGAGAGTGGTGGACAGACAGACAGACAGACAGGATCTACAGTACATGACGATTGCCTAACCCTTTTGATTGTTTAACCCTTTAAGACCGGCGGGAACGCATCTGTGTCATTTTAGGATTTCTTGGGCTATGTTTGAAAAATGTGTGCAAATCTGTGAATATATATATATACGTATTATGTTTTAAAGTGGACATTTTTAACTCCGGTCTGTGCTTCTGGGGGTCCCTGGAACAACATATTTTGAGATTGGGGTCTGCGATTGGGGTCTGCGGCCAAATACATATCATTTTGGGGGTCCTTGACATGAAAAAGTTGGAGCACCACTAATATAGCAACATAAGGTTTTTCAAAAAACTGTTTATTAGATTTAGAAGACATATACAGTATATTCAAAGATTCACAAATGTTCACAATTTAATTCTTTTTTTTTCAGATATACAAGCTCATAGCGCAGCACTCGTGCCGCGCTATGAGCTTGTATATCTGCTATTTTTTAATAGCCAAAGAAATCTAAAGTGACGATGCGTTCCCGGATTGAATGGGAAGTTGATGTGCTAATGTATACAATTTAATAAAAAAACAAATGCCTTCAGTTGTACCGGACCATCCCTCATGTCAACAGCAGTGAATTCTAAAGGAAATGTCCCCCGTAAAATCAATATGTAATAATAAGTGGATTTACTGTGTGGACAGGAAAAGGCACGTGTGTGTGTGTGTGTGTGTGTGTGTGTGTGTGTGTGTGTGTGTGTGTGTGTGTGTGTGTGTGTGTGTGTGTGTGTGTGTGTGCGTGCGTGCGTGCGTGCGTGCGTGCGTGCGTGCGTGCGTGCGTGCGTGCGTGCGTGTGCTCGTGCACATGTGTGCCTGTATTGCTATAGACTACTTGTAAGCGCCAGATGTCGTCAAAAGTGCAGTAGAATTTGAGAAACAGACATCGTGGGGACGAAGTGAAATGGTTGTTTTACTTTATGGCATACAATTAGGAAATGACTCAGGATGGTAATGGTTATGGTTAGGACTATGCATTACATTTATAGAGGTTATAAGTTTAGGGGTTACGGTTGCCTTTCGTTGAGTTCACTAAACGAAAAATAGACATGTGAGCTTGTAGATCGGCTATTTCCAATGCTGTCCTAACATTTTGATGATTTTTGCTAGTATAGTAAAACAAATTTACTGTGAGTGTGCGTGCGTGCGTGCGTGCGTGCGTGCGTGCGTGCGTGCGTGCGTGCGTGCGTGCGTGCGTGCGGAGGGGGAGGTCAGACATCATGATGACCTAACTCAGGTGCAATGTGTGCTCAAGTAAAGCAAAAACACCTCAGAATCGTACTTGAGCACGGCACTAGAGCAAAATGTACGTAGTTATTTTCCATCACTGAACCCAGTGAATGCAGAACAGATCAGTGTTAACAACAACCCAGTGAATGGCCCGCATGGAGACGCCGTCACGCATTCACACTCGCCATGAAATAGCGTTTATCACCCATGTCCCCATGGCCTGTTCATTCCACGCTATGCTAGATTGATTCCTCAACCCCGTCTCAGACAATACGTGGCCACATTTAAATCCACTCAAGAGGTCACAGCAGTGTGAATCAACCCTCTCTCTCTCTCTCTCTCTCTCTCTCTCTCTCTCTCTCTCTCTCTCTCTCTCTCTCTCTCTCTCTCTCTCTCTCTCTCTCTCTCTCTCACGCATTAAACTACATCTCCACGCTTGTAAATAATTAAAGTTTCAATATGATGTATTTAATTCTGCTCGGAGAAAGGATATGAAAATGTAATAACATTTGCATAATTGTGCATCAATTATACATTCGGTAGTTTTTTAATGAGTTAATCAGAATTTCGGCTGGGGGGAGGGGGGCATATCCCGCCTATTGTGTCAGGCGAGGGCGGCCGGCGCTAAAACGGTTCGCAGCGGTGACAAAACCAGAAGAGGAGCTGCGTTTGCTGGAGTTGATGGTAGGAGGATGTTAAACGGGTCAGTATAGTTACAATGCTTTTCTTTTTACAAATAGGATAACGAGAGATGAAATGACACGAGATGAGACGAGACGAGACAAGATCAGATTAGATGAGATCTGATTGATAGAAACTTAATTGTGTTGTTTCGGCAGCCAACTGGAAATTGATTGATTGATTGATTGATTGATTGAGGCTTTTGACTAAAATGCATGTGCGGTACATGGCGTCATGAACATGTAACCTGATTGGTAACCTGATTTTTATACCATATTAAATAATATGACTGGGGACCCCCTGGAACCCTCTCAAGGACCCATGCGAGTCCCCAGACCCCACTTTGAGAACCACTAGTGTATGGAACCTGCTACTGCGTTAATTAACATCAGAGTTAAATGAACACTGATGATTTCACTGTGACTTGGCCGTGCATAATGGCTCATAAAGAGCTACGGACATCCATACTTATCCCGGCCCGTTCACCTACCAGCTCAGAGACCGCACAAAAGACACATGGAGCGAGCCTTAAGGGATCTGTAAGCTGCCAGTCCTAACGAGTATTAGATGACACACGAGGCATTATGAGTTACTGTACAGTGCAATTGCATTAAATTATTCAAAAGGCCACAAACGAGTAGCGTGAGTTTACATCTGCTCACATTTCATGACTAGAAACCTCACCTCCCCCTCTCTGGAATAGACTGTAGCTGGCATAGTCGGCAGTATCCTTGTCTCGCATCAAGACTGAGCAGACACTTACAATAGCTCTTTCTTTTCCATGTATGTCTTCCCAGTTCATCTCTCTCTCTCTCTCTCTCTCTCTCTCTCTCTCTCTCTCTCTCTCTCTCTCTCTCTCTCTCTCTCTCTCTCTCTCTCTCTCTCTCTCTGTGAATTTACCATCCCAGCCTTCTGTCTTTCGCCCCATTTGGAACAATAATTAAACGTCCACTAAAGGATTGTTTTGAAAATATAAACTAGGGATATATTCACATTGTTAAAGAGTTTAATTTGCAGAAGTAAATGATGTCATTTGGATCTTTCTTACCTCAAACAAGACAAAAGGCCATAGAGGATCGAATCTGGAACTTTTCGACTTTTCAGGAACTACAGTATATACCTCCTAGTCCTAAGCCACTACTGCCGCCCTGGGGTACTTAGCCCCCTCCTTTTTTTCCCTTTACACCAAATCTCTTCACTGAAAATAGCCCAAGTTCACAACGTGTCACAACAAATTATTATTATTATTATTTTGTTTTACAGTGCATAGCATTACAGTACAAGTGCAGTACCCCTGTGCCATCCAAGCGCCATAAGACTCAACTTCAAAGATTTTGCAACATATTTAACATCATAAAAACATAAAACTGGAACATTTGGAGAGACAGAGGGACTATACCACTCTTTCCTTCCTTTTCTCTCCCTCTCTCTCTCTCTCGCTCTCTCGCACGCACGAACAGGGCTGAGGACAGGATTCTTGGGTGGGGGGACAGGTTTTTTGAAAGTGGGCCCCCCCATGCCTCATGCACGCGCGAAGCGCGCGTGCATGAGGCGAATCCTCGCGCACGAAGTGCGTGCGCGCGATTTTTTTTTCGGTTTTAATTCGGTTATTTATTAATTTCTTATTATTTTATTCGGGTTTTTCTCGGTTTTTGAATTAATTTATTATTATTTCTTACCTCAAAACATTAAGTCGGGTGTCTGCGCGATTTCGCGTTGGCCACTTTAGCCACCTCAAGCCAATATATAGTCAGTTCTGTTCATAACCAGTGGTGGAAAAAGTATTCTCATGTTTTACTTAAGTAAAAGTATAAATACTGCAATGTATAAATGCTCCCTTACAAGTAAAAGTCAATTCAAAATGTATTTCAGTAAAGGTACAAAAGTATTGGTATAAAAATGTACTTTGAGTAACAAAAGTAAAAGTACTCCAGTCCTTGTGAGTACTTTTACTCGAGATGTAGCCTTTATAGGGTGAGATCTACAGCTCACAGAGATCTACAAGCTCACAGAGCTTATCTACAAGCTCTACAAGCTCACAGAGCTTGTAGATCTGCTATTTTCAAAAGGTTTTTATACATTTGAAAACTTGAAATGGGACATTCTGCATAATGAGTACTTTTACTTTTGATACGAGTGCATTTTATACTTTTGCACTTTTACTTAGGCACGGCGGCCATTTATGCACATTAAACATTCTGTACTCACTCACAATAGATGTCCCTCCAACGTCCAAATATCTCCTAAATTCATAATTTCTAGTTGAAAACATGCTATTTTCTGTCTCATCATAAATCCTGTTTACTTTTCTCACCCGACCCCTTCTAGTGTTGCCATGTATTCTGTAAGAGCAATAAGCAACCGGTCAATGAATATTATATGTTTATGAATTGAATACCAAGGACCTCAATGGAAACAAGACCGCAAGGACTTTTTTGGACGGACCTTTTAGACAAAGTGTTTTAACTGTACTTTCTGCCAATAAAATATTCAATCAATCAATCAATACTGTAAGGGCAGGTTTTCGCAAATGTTTGCTTTTTACATACACTTTACCTGGCAACCCCCCCCCCCCCCCCCCCTCTCTCTCTCTCTCTCTCTCTCTCTCTCTCTCTCTCTCTCTCGCGACGCACGCAGCGCGCATACACAGTGATTATGGGTAGCTAGCTCATCTGTGTGATTCCCCCCCCCCCCCCCCGTCCAGTGACCTCGTCGTCGCCACTCGCCACACAAATATAAATAAATACATTTGCGACGTCTCTGTTACGGCGGGACCCCCCTCACCTGAGGGGGGACGACATTCCCAAAGCTGGCGACATCTGTACCCTTTAGCCCCGCCTGTCAGCGGCCCTGCGCACGCATGCACGCACGCACGCACGCACGCACACAGCCCAGAGCCTTTAGTTAGTTTAATTGTGCTGGGTGTTCTACAGACGCTGCCATTGAGGCCAGTATCATTAAAGGACAATGGCAGAGCAGACGCCTTGGAGGAACAGGTATTATCCTTTAATGAACAGGGTTATAGGGCTTCATATCAATGTCACCATTATTTAAAACTTTTGCCTCAATTACGATAAATGAAAGATGTTTTATTTAAAAAAAAAATGTGTGTAAATTGTGTGTAAAAAGATTTACAAGCTTGTGGATTGGCTATTCTTTGCAAATATTTTTCTTTTAAATATATATATATATATATATATATATATATATATATATATATATATATATATATATATATATATATATATATATATATATATATATATATATATATATATATATATATATATATACATATGCAACACATTATGTTAATTTAACTCTGAGAGTGTACAAATGGAACCAAATGACCCCTGGGGGTCCCTGGACCCCACTTTGAGAACCAATGCTCTTTAACCAGCAATGTGTGAGTGATAATTCTGTGTATCAAATATAATTTTATTCCAAGGCAACGTCAGACTGCCTCTTCGCTCTTCCATGGGAAAAGAGGAAGAGAGCGTAATATTGCACTAGGGATAACACACATTGGTTTTATTAATGTAATGCCCAAACCACACCTATGCATAACGGGTAGCGCACTAAGTGCAAGGTGTTTTAGAGATAAGGCTGGTGTTGGATGATAAACAACTTTAGCACGGGAACGCCCCTTGCGCCATGCTAAATCCCCAAGTGGGTATAGCAAATTCAGCCCAAAATAGGGCCCCATACAGGGAAATACTAGACCTAGTAAAGAGTATAGTTTATTTAGAGGTACTCTTATTTTACGTGAATATTTCCATTTTTTGATAAATTATACTTCTGCTTCATTAGTTCAGTTTAACTTATTAGCACATTGTGATACAAAATAGAAACAATACATGTCAAAATAAAACAAGTTATTGTGGACGAAAAGGAAGACGCCAACAGGCTTACTTAGAATTCTTTCCTTAATAGAAGAGATCATTAAAAAGCATACATTAAAAGTTCATTAAGAACAACAAGCTAGTAAAAGGGGACCAGCAGTGCGATAAAGAAACAAAAACACAAACATTGCACAGAAAAGAAAATGACAAATGAGTAAGAATTACACATCAGAACTAAACCATATAGACTACAGTGAGGAAGAAAACAATGTCTAGAGAGTTCAGCATACTGAGGGCCTCTATATTTTATGAAAAAGGTATGTTTTGAAGCACGGCAAAAGGGTTTATTACAGTCATGTCTCTGTCTCGTTGCGTAGGAGTGAATATCAGAAGTAAAACAAAAACAAACAATTATGAAAATAATTGGAAATGTCTTCTTTGCATTGTTTTTATTTGAGCATAAACAGGATTGTTTTTTTTGTGTCTATAGACAGCAATGAATATTTGATCAAGATAGGTGCAGATGGCTCATGTCTAATAGACTGATAAATCATATTCAAAAAACCTCTTTTGATCGGTAATGTGCGGTTAGATGTGATGGATATGTAGCAGCCCAAACAATATTACAGTAATTAATATGGGATGAAAATGTACTATAATAAAGAGTTAAATGAGACGAAGGATGAACCAGTTGACCGATTTTTCTCAATATACCAAGCATCTTCATAGACCTCTTAAGTATCAACATGTTGTTTCCAGTTTAAATGATCATCTATAATGACACCCAAGAATTTAGTATGTGGAACCTGGCACATGTCTGAACCATCAATACAAATCCTAGATTTATCTTTTGGGATTTTGGAATTACTAAATATCATGAAGTAGCATGTTTGCATATTGAGAGTAAACGTATTCAATTCAAACCATTTGACAACAGACAATTCCTCTTTAACACATTATATTAGGCCGGGTATTGAAATCACTGTGCGAGGCAATTCAATTAGTAGTGTCTGCAAATAAATCTCAGAGGCAAATATTGCACTTTTTACTTCACTCAAATTATTTGAGAACTTTAGTGACTAGCTTTGCAGATTTAGATTATTAATGTTTGAGATATTAGAGCTGCTATCTAAAAAAAATATTTTGACACATTTAGAAGTATTTAGAAAAAAATGAGAAATGGTACATATGGGAAGTATATTGCATATACTTTCATATTTGTATTTTATTAAGTCAATTGTACAGTGCAAGACATTAACATATGAATAGAGTATTTCTTCATGTGGTATTGCATATTTGACCTAAAGCTGTATTATGTTCGTTTTTATTTAGTACAATCTGTATGGTAGAGTATGTTAATACAATATAACTTAATACAACTTATACAATAGATCCTGTGTCTGTGGACTCGACCTTTGACACAATCGTGTTTCTGACCAGCAGGCAGGCTCTATTAGCTCAGAGGTAAACGTTTCAGCACTTGTGCATGAGACCTGGTTTCGAATGCGGGGTAAAACAGGAAAGTTAGCTTTAAATAAAAGAGTAAAAAAGTAAAAGAGCACTTCTTCCACCCTTGCAAGATAGCTGTGCTCAAAGCCGCTTTGTGGAGGCCTGCCTGCAGCCTTCCTAAATGGCTCATTAAACTGTTTGAAGATGACTTGATGACATGACTTCTTTATTACAATGGTTTTAATTGGAGTGACCGGGTGGGGGGAAGATAGCAAGAGAGAGAGAGAGAGAGAGAGAGAGAGAGAGAGAGAGAGAGAGAGAGAGAGAGAGAGAGAGAGGCCCTGAATATAGTACAGACTAGAGATGCGTGGACGGGCTTTTTCGTCACTCGAAACCGTGTGTACACGTTCATTATCCATCCGCCATCCAACCGCATTAATTATATCAATCTATTTATAGATCCGCACCGACCGCATCATCCGCATGTCAAATAATGATTATTTCCCTGACGTTAGTTTTCTTATAAATAATTCACTCACCACTGTCGCGATCACCCATGTAGTGACTGTATACATAGCCATGGTAACAGCAAGCCCTCTGTTTTCAATCACTTTCTCACGTCACAACTTTTCATATGACATAGTCGCCACCAGGGTTAAGAACTTCAATCACTTCCAAACTTTTATTCCTCCCTTCTTTTTTTATTTTGTTTTAAATCCTCCATTACGTTTCTCGCTCACTCTAGCTGCGGTCCACTGTTGTTGTTTGGAAATGGAAGGACCCCTTGCCGGCAAAGCAACGTGTTGTAGGCGGCTAATTTGTGCCCGATGGAAAATGACGTAACACTACAAACGCAGGCACACCGACATTTTGTGCTTTTTTTTAAAGCTATAATAGGCCTATAGATAGATATCATTAATTCAATTCCCGTATTATTCAAGCGCGGTTTATCCAATATTAATTAAATAGCTGATCTACAAGCTCACAACGTGTCGCATCGCGACACGTTGTGAGCTTGTAGATCTGCTATTTAATTAAATCAAATAATTATATTTGATTGACCCAAACTGCGGCTAAAAGCAAGATACGTGCATCTCTAGACAGAGAGAAATCTGTGGCTGCTGTCCATTGTTCTGAAGTAACTGTCACTGTAGCTGCTGTCCTTGGTCCTGAATTAACTGTTATTGTGGGCTCGCTGCAGCGAGCACACACTAGTTCTTCCCGCTTTATATTAATTTATTCTAAATTCCGTACACTTTTTGTTTTACCCCTCCTACTACTTCCAAATACTTTGTGCTAAAATTTTGCTCAAACTTCAACATGTTCAGCCTTACACATTTTTACACTTAAAAAAAAAAAAGTTGTATTTTTATTTTTTACATTCATTATAATGATCTCCTGGATCTGTTTGACTTGAGGGGGAAAATGGTCACTCGAAAACCACGTCAAACACGTCCTTGGCAGTGAATGAGTTAATACACGTTTTATAAACACGTATTCATACTCAAACTAATGCTTAGTAATGTATGAATAATGCTATACAAATGATGAATTCATGATGAATTAAATATTTACTAATGCTTACCTAATGCTTAGTAGTGCTTTACCAAACTTTTTGGACTTTTAAAGTTATTCCACTGAAATGCTGATTCTATTTGAACTTTTTGTACACGTATAAAGTATTCTATTCAATACAATTTTTGTTAAGCATATTAATGCGTTGAAATGTATATTCCATTGACGTTTCTGTACCTTCAAATGCACATTCTGCTTAAATACATTTTCTACTCTACATCATATGCTATACGCGGGTGTTTTCAGCGAGCCCACGCAGTTTCTGCAGGAGCTGCTTTTCTAGTTGCAACTGCTGTCCTTGGTTCTGAAGTAACTGCCACTGCAGCTGCAGTCCTGGGACCTGAAGTCACCGTTATTGCAGCTGCTGTTCTTGGTCCTAAAATAACTGTTACTGCCAGTTGCATGCCCTTGTCCTGAACTAACTGTTCTTGGTCCTGAAATCACTGTTATTGCAGCTGCTGTCCTTGATCCTGAAGTAACTGTTACTGCAGTTGCTGTCCAACTCCACAACCATCCTCCTCACTTACCTCCACACCTACACCCTTGTGTGCGTGCCTGTGTGTGTGTGTGTGTGTGTGTGTGTGTGTGTGTGTGTGTGTGTGTGTGTGTGTGTGTGTGTGTGTGCGTGCGTGCGTGCGTGCGTGTGTCAGGGTTGCCAGATCTGCTTATTATAATTTCCCCGCAAGGTTTTATTTGAAAATAGCCGATCTACAAGCTCACAGCGCGTCGCATCGCGGCACGTTGTGAGCTTGTAGATCTGCTATTTTCAAATAGCTGATGTATGTGTTAAAGTGCACACGTGGCCCATAGTCGCTTCTTTTGGGCCGGTTTTCCTAGACCGGGTTGCTTGTTTCTCTCACAGAATCTGGCAACACTGGTGTGTGTGCGTGTGTGCGTGTGTGTATACCCAGCATGTAGATTGGCTATTTATGTTGCGCAACAGCATGCAACATCATATGAATAAGCAAGGCATGACTCCAACCCCTAAATCTAACCTATAAATGCCTATCAGGCTGCCCATCTAGCAAGTTGTCCTTAAATAACCCTGTGTGTCTCTATAGCAGAGACAGCTAGAGCACGCAGGACACAATATGTTGTGATTCCGGCTGACGCGCCCTGACATCTGACATCCACTAGATACAATAATCCATCTCTAAGTGTTCTATCTAGCTGTCGGAGGATCCTTGAGTGACACACCACACTTTATAATCCATGCCAGCAGGCGTATCCAAAGCCTCCAGTCACGCACGCACGCACGCACACACGCACGCACACATGTCTGTGTTACTATTTGTGAGGACATGAACATTTAAGGACAAGAATTTTGTGAATGCTACTTTCATTATTTCTGGCCATTTTTAACGCTAGCCCTGAAGCCGAAAATAGCCGAATAGTACTCATTATGCAGAATGTCCCATTTCAAGTTTTCAAATGTATAAACATCTTTTGAAAATAGCCGATCTACAAGCTCACAATGCGTCGCATCGCGACGCATTGTGAGCTTGTAGATTGGCTATTTTTAAATGACCGACATGTATATAGGGCTGACGTGGTTAATGTATGTTTTGTAATAGTAATCTACAAAGTAACTAATGTTTTCAAATACATGTAGTGGAGTAATAGTACAATATTTGGATCCAAGATCCAGTGGAGTAGAAGTAAAAGTATTGGAAATTGGAAATACTCAAGTAAAGTACAAATACCTCAAAAGTGTACTTAAGTAGAGTACTTGAGTAAATGTACTTAGTTACTTTCCACCACTGTCCAAGTCCCATTAACCACTTGCACCCCAACATCCGTATACTGCTTAAGTACAGTAATACAAGAACACACACACACACACACACACACGCACACACGCACACACGCACACACACACACACACACACACACACACACACACACACACACACACACACACACACACACACACACACACACACACACACACACAAACACACACACACACACACACACACACACACACACACACACAGGACAACACCGGTGGGGGGGATCAAGACCTTTGTCCATCACCTGGACCATGTCCACCTGGTGTGTATTCCAGGAGGCTTCCCTGGTATTTACCCAGGCCATGGCCCCGACCGGCAGGCCCAATGAGAGCCAGGGCCACCCCCCCTCCCCCACTCACATACCCCTGGATGGGGGGGACGTCAATGAATCAATGTCAGCCCTGCAGTGCACGGTTGACGCTCTGATTGTTTGTGCAGGATTAAGAGGCCATATCTCTCTCTCTCTGTGTGTCTTTGAGAGAGAGAGAGAGAGAGAGAGAGAGAGAGAGAGAGAGAGAGAGAGAGAGAGAGAGAGAGAAGACGGCCCCTCTGGGCGAGATGAGGATCAAGATTGTCATTTTGCAGCTGATCTTTCTTATCAGCCGGTGAATATCCTGCAGTATAGTGGGGTAAATAAGTGCCGTCATTGATGTTGGCTCTTCTTTTTGACACGGAACCAAACAAAGAAGTGTGTTTTTACATAGCAGCGTTCTGTGATCAGACGTGTGACGTGTAGCAACAGTGTCAGCATGTAGTGCAACACTTTGCTGTTTGATAGCTGTTGTCAGATGCTATATAATTACATCCAGTGGTGGAAAGTAACTAAGTAAATTGACTTAAGTACTGTACTTAAAGCTATACTAGGTAACTCTTTCAAAAAAACTGAAGTTAAATTTTATATCTTTTGTGAGTGGCAAATGTTTCACAACACCGATCCATGAATTTCATCCCCGAAAGCCTTTTCTATTATATTTTCTATTGAAAGTGTGGTGGGGCGCCCTTCCCGCAAAAATGACGCCATCCGGCCGGAAAACGGAAGCGGGAAATGCACCGTTTTCCTGTTTGGCCAGGAACTACCGCGCTATTAACAAAAAGGAATCTCACGCTGTTTTTAAGACATTATAGGATTTGAAGATGGAAAAACAACAGCAAAAGACAACACAGCTCACGGTAACTAAAGCTCCTGGCTAAGAGAAACGGTCTGCAGATAGTAAAAGAACGCTTTTTGAAACGCTTCCACCTTCCGGTGAAAACAAATGGAATTCTGGGTAATGCCGGACTCCGCTAAATACCTGCAATGACGGTAGTGATCAGCAGAGGTTGCTAAAAATTGATATTTTTGGACCTACCTTGCATTGCTTTAAGTAATATTTTGAGGTATTTGTACTGTACTTGAGTACATCCAATTTCCAATACTTTTACTTCTACTCCACTGCATCTTTTACTTTTGTAGTATATACAAGTATATTTCTTGTATTTTTGTAGTATACAAGCATATTTTGATACCAATACTTTTGTACTTTATCTCAAGTAAATTAAAAAATTCCGGACTTTGACTTGTAACAGAGTGTTTCTACATTGCAGTATTGATACTTGTACTTAAAGTAATGCTAGGTAACTTTTTCAATAAAACTAAAGTTAAATTGTATATCTTTTGTGAGTGGCAAATGTTTCACAACACCCACTCCATGAATTTCACCCCCAAAAGCCTTTTATTTATATATTTTCTATTGAACGGGGTCGGGGTCGACGTTCCCGCGATAATGACGTCATCTGGCCGGAAAATGGAAGCGGAAATGCACCGGTTTCCTGTTTGGCCACGAACTACCGCGCTAATAACAAAAGGAAACTCACGCTGATTTTAAGAGATTGTATGATTTGAAGAACGAAAAAAAAACAGAAAAAGAAAACACAGCTCACGGTAAATAAAGCTCCACTGGCTAAGAGAAACGATCCACAGATCGTATAAAACAATTAAAAGAACGCTTTTTGAAACACTTCCGTCTTCCGGTGAAAACAAATGGAATTCTGGATAACGCAGTAATAAACAAGCGGTCTGCAGTGACGGTAATGACCAGCAGAGGCTGCTAAAAATCGTTTTTTATTTTATTTGCACAGTACAACTTTAAGTAAAAACAATAAGTACTTTTTCCACAACTGGATACATTATGCATTTACAACTATAGCCTTCTTATGTATTTTGCCGGCACTAAATGGATTGAGGATGCCACAGAAGCTCCAGTACTGAAATATTTCACTTCACAGAGTGAGTGATCTGAAGGCTGGTTTTTCCAAATAAAAAGAGCATGCTAAAGTTGTATAACCTAATCAGTTATTGTCTGAAGGTTCGTTCTTAAAGGAGTAATTCACCCCAAAAAATGTTATTTTCTATCAATTACACACCCCATTAAGTCTTGAATTCATGGAGATTTCTTAGTTTTTGTCACATTCCTAAGCCAATGATTTGATGATAATAATAAAGATGCTAATGTATCAGGTAGGAGACACAAAGGAGACTCTTGTGTCTCCTACCGGAGAGACCGCCGGTCATCAAATTATTGGCTTAGGAATGCGATAAAAACAAAAAAATCGCCATGAATTCAATGGGGTGTGTAAGTGACAGAAAATAGGTATTTCTTTGGGTGAACTACTCCTTTACAGTTACAAAAAGCACATAATAATTCCTCTCTCCCCCCACTCCCACTGTCCAAGTGGACAGTCCCCATACCTAGGCTATTTGAAAACAGCAGATCTATAAGCTCACAACGCGTCGCATCGCGACACGTTGTGTGCTTGTAGGTTGTAGATCTGCTTTTTTCAAGAATGTTAGTACTTTTACTTTTGGTACTTTAAGTACAATTTGATGCCAATACTTTTGCAGTTTTACTTGAATCAATTTAGAATTTTGGACTTTTACTTGTAACAGACTATTTCTATATTGCAGTATTGGTACTTTTACTTAAATAAATCATTTGAGTACTTTTTCCACCACTGCTCAGACTGTCCTAATATGTTCCCACACCACATGGATACGGCCTCTCTGTAACAGATTGATAGGTGAAATGAAAATAATATGATTGTTCTAGTTTACAACTCCTTTCACAAGCACTCTTCCCCTCAGTTTATCACGCAGTACATTTCATTGAGTTTACGGGGCAAATTTGACAGCGCTTTGCTGATTTACAACGAAAAGGCTAGTTGGGAAAATGGGTCCTTATTATCGTGCTTTGCGTGGCTGTGATAAAAGGACCCTGTGGTCTGACTTTGGACGCTGAGCATCCAAACAATGGTTATAAGAAACATACACTACCACCAGTGGTGGAAAAAGTACTCGAATGTTTTACTCCACTACGAGATGTAGTGGAGTAGAAGTAAAAGTATAGACAATTGGAAATACTCCAGTAAAGTAAAAGTACCTCAAAAGTGTACTTAAATACAGTACTTGAGTAAATGTACTTTGTTACTTTACACCACTACAACTACTACTAACTACTACTACTACTACTACTACTATAGTAGTAGTAGTAGTAGTAATAGTAGTATACTACTACTACTACTGCTATAGGTCAATTGTACTTTGGAGTAGTCTACCAAGTGAAATTCGTAACACCAAAGAAAAAGCCTGTTTTAAAAGGAAACTTCGACTTCATAAACTGTACACTCAAAACATACAATAACATCTTGTCTTAAATACCAGATTGGTCCTTGACATGAAAAAGTTTGAGAACCATTGCTGCTAACTTTAGGTTATTTTTATATTCCATAATCTCTGAGGTCCAACCAGAATGACCTCTGTTCTGTCATCATTCAGTTGGAGAAAGTTCCGGAACATCCACAGATTTTATATCTTTCAGACATTTTCTCCAGTGAGCTGGACTTATCTCTCCAGGGATGCTCCTTATGGCAGTGTGAAAGAAGCCTGTGGTCTGAGAAGTACAGAACCAAAATATACAGTCCTCCAAACAGCAATTATAGCCCCTCGAATAAAAACACACAGCAGTAGCAGGTGGTTGAGTAGGATATACTCTACACTACGATAATTACTGGGTTGTTTTTCAGTGTGCTGGCCAGTTTACAGCTCCGTCGGTTCTGTGTCTTTGAAGGAATAATATATTAATTTGGTTTGGTTCGGGTTGTTTGCACGTCGTCCCTACAGGGATTTCTTAGTGTTTTCTCAAATGTTTAATAAGAAGTCCAGGAAGGTAATAAAAGTCCCAAAAGCGAGCAAAACACAGTCGTTTTCTAAACGAAAACAAGGCATTTAGTACTTTGAGGTAGGTAATCACGGTGTACTCAAATGTCTCAAATGCGTCTTCGTCTAGATACCATACAATATATTGTTGCAGTTGGGTGGAAAGCTTGTATGTCCATAACCATTCCTTTTTTCTATTATTATAGAAGAAAAAAAAAACATTTTAAAACAGTGAAAATATCAGATCTACAAGCTCACAGCTGAGCTTGTAGATCTGATATTTTCACTGCTTTTGCTTGACACTCTTGTATGACGAAGTTAACAAAAACACATAAACAGTTGAGATATGGAGATACAAGGTCTCTGCCCGACAGTGATAGGATATGCCAATGAGGGTTAGCGTAAATACATAGCTTTGGGCACGAGATGCTTCCGACATTAAACCCCCCCACCTGCCGTATTCTACATTTAAGATAAGCAATCTTGGTCTTGCGGCTGGCGGTGTTAGAACAACGGCTTTTGCGTCTCGCTCTCTCTCCCTGGGCTTCAGAAGTTATAGCGGGTGTAATCAAAGGCGGGTGCCGGCCTCGTAAAGTCAACAGGCGAGCTTTATTTGGAGGCAGGCTCATATTGTTCTGGGATCAACAACCTCAAGTCCACGTCTCCATGGGCCCTCGCTGCCGTCAATCATCCCGGCTCCGGCAATCAGACGGGATTAAGCGGGCTCTGAAGGGGTTTGGCTTTGCTATGCACACACACACGCACACGCACACGCACACATGCATGCAGCCACGCACGCACATGTACAGTGGTGGAAGAAGTACTCAGATATTTTGCTTAAGTAAAAGTAGCAATGCCACATTGTAAAAATACTCTGTGACAAGCAAAAGGCCTGTGTTCAAGATGTTACTTAATGAAGTAAAAACGTACTTAACCGTTTGAAAATAGCAGATCTACAAGCTCACAAGGCATCGTGATGCGACGCCTTGTGAGCTTGTAGATCTGCTATTTTCAAATAGCCTATGTATACATTAGGGCTAAAGTGGATAATGTATATTTTATATTATAATAATAATATTAATAAGTAACTAGTAACTAAAGTTTTCAAATCATTGTAGTGGAGTAAAAGTACAATATTTTCCTCAGAGATGTAGTGGAGTAGAAGTAAGAGTATTGAAAATTGGAAATACTCCGGTAAAGTAAAAGTACCTCAAAATTGTACTTAAGTACAGTACTTGAGTAAATGTTACTTTACACCACTGCGCACGCACACATGCACACACGGACACACAGGTTTGTATTGCTACACTTGTGAGGAGATCAGCATTTTATGACGGTCTGATTTTATGAATGGCTTTTATCTTGTGCCATTTTAACCCTAAACCTGAAGCGGAAGATAGCAAATCTACAGACCTCGACACGTTGTGAGCTTGTAGATTGACTATTTTCGGTGCAAGTGTAACTAAGTATAAATCAGGCATAACTCTAACCATGATCCCTAAAGCAAACCTCTAAATGTCGAATCCTAACCCTAACATGGATCTTTTCCTATAAGCTTACCTCTAAAAACCTTGTTTTTTTAAACCATAAAAAATTGGCCCTCACAACTAATACAAGTATACACACACACACACACACGCACACGCACACGCACACGCACACGCACACGCACACGCACACGCACACAAACACGCACACGCACACACGGTGTGAAACACGGGGCTAATAATACATATGTATAGCACCCGTCTATGTCTCTGCAGCACGCGCAGATTACAATGTGACGTGCATTGCATGGCAAAGGGGAAATTGCTCTGACGTTCAGCCACTCAAACACACATTGCGTGTGCACGGACACTCACATGTCCGGAAATTCGGTGTGTGGCCCCTCCCTTCCCCACCCCCCACCACACACACGCACACACACACACACACACACACACAAACAAACGCGTTTGTGTGCGTTTGTGCGCGTGTGTGTGTGTGTTCTCAGATAAAGCCAGCTGGACAGGCAGCAGATTGACGCTGACCTCTCGCTCCTGTCGTCCTCTCAACAACAGCAACAGGATGTGAACATGGTCTCCACTCCTCCAAGTACAATGACGTACGTCTGTCAGCCCTCAGCCCACGTCTGCAAATAGTACGCCACAACGGCTGATATACTGTATATATATATATATATATATATATATATATATATATATATATATAGAGAGAGAGAGAGAGAGAGAGAGAGAGAGAAGATACACAGATAGATAGATAGATATTAGATAGATAGATAGATAGATAGATAGATAGATAGATAGATAGATAGATAGATAGATAGACTTGATTAGCAAATGTTTGTTATGAAAAAGTTAAGTATTTATGTATTTACATTTTCAAATGTTCTCAAATCAACGAGTTTTGGAACGGCATTGGTTGTCCTCCAGGCCCCCACCTAGCCTTTTGGTCAGGGCTCCCACAATTAGCCGGTTCGTTCGGGAATCTTTCTTCGCCGAGGCTTCCTCTCCAATCATGCAACGCAAATGATTATTGACACTAATTAACAATGGGGGAATGAGCGTGAGATTAGAGCCATCCTGCCCTCTTCCTTCTCTCACAGTGTTTTTGTCGGGGCTGGGCCCCTAACTGGCAATTAAACTGTTAGTGAAATGGAGGAAAAAGGAGGATCCGTCCGCAAGCCCACTGTAATGATGCCTAATTACTCGCCAACCAAAGTCTCTCTCTCTCTCTCTCTCTCTCTCTCTCTCTCTCTCTCTCTCTCTCTCTTTGTTTGCATCCCTCATTCACCCCCTCCTCCTCCCCCCGCTCACTCTGCACCCGAACCCTCTTCCATATCTAATTTGCTCGCCTTTAGACTTTCTCATGGCTTTATTAAAGGACTTTCATATCTCTCACTCCTCTATTAGTTGAGAGAGCCTCGGTGTGCCTTTGCCGAGAGCCGAGCACGCCTGGGCTTGGCTGCCGCTGTAAATTAAATGGCTTGATGTCACTTCAAAAACCGACAGGAGATGGACGCCTGAATAGCGCCGCCGCGCAACCCTCACCCCCTCTCTCTCTGCCTCTCTCTGTTTGTCATTCATCAAGGCTATAGAGGACGAGAATTAGCGAGCGGAAGCAGAAGTAACATGTCCTTGACTCCATTGACCGGACGGGGGGGCCTTGAAGATGTGCCGTCCTTTAATCGATTAAGACCGGGAACGCATCTGTGACGTTTTTAGATTTTTAGACCGTTTTTCGACCGAGTGCCGCGCTATGAGCTTGTAGATCTGCTATTTTCTTTTTTTTATCATGACAATTTCTGCAAATCTTTGAATATATATATGTATTTTTAAAGTGAACATTTTAACTCACATCTTTGCTTCTGGGGGATTCTACAGATGTCTTCTAAATTCTAACATTTTTTTTGTAAAAAAAACTTTTGTTGCTATAATATCAGTGGTTCTCAAACTTTTTTCATCTCAACTATTTTCATGGGATATGTATTTGGCTGCGGACCCCTCCATCTCAAAATATGTTGTTCCAGGGACCCCCCAGAAGCAACAAATTGAGTTAAAAAAAAAAAAAAAAAAAAAAAAAAATATATATATATATATATATATATATATATATATATATATATATATATATATATATATATATATATATATATATATTCAAGTATTTGCACACATTTTCACGATTTTTCAAAAATAGCAGATCTACAAGCTTGTAGATTTGCTATTTTTGAATAGCCAAAAAAATCTAAAATGACACAGATGCTTTCCCGGTCTAAATGGATTAAAGATCAGTCTGGTTCTACACGTTTTTCTTAGATGAAAGGCAAACGCTAACGGGGAACTGCGCTTCCATGGCGTTTTCATGTCCGTCCCCCATTTCCATGTCTAATTTTGAACTCCTTTTGTGCGGTGTGGCAAGTATAGGGACAGTGGCTTAGTAATTAGGCTGATTATCTTTAGGCTATAAGGTCATACGCTCAATTCAAATCTCGTGATGAATAGGCTCTATGCACTGCATCCATATAGGATCCTTCACAGGTGTTACCAATGATACTAATGAAGGCTCTGTTCCATTTAGTGTAGCACAGTGGTTCTCAACCGTTTTAATTTCAAGTAGCCCCATAACTCTGCCAGTGTGCAAATGACACCTGTTCCATTTGTACACTGGCAGAGTTAATCACCTGTAAGGGGCCATTTGGAACCCTCTCAAGGAACCATGAGGGTCCGTGGACCACACTTTCAGACCCACTGGTGTAGCAGCCCCAGTGTTTCCAGTGAGCCAAGCCAACGTGCACAATATCAACACCCTGACTCTGTTTGACCAGAATGGAACAGAGCCTTCATTAGAACCATTGGTAACACCTGTGAAGGAAGTAAGGAAGAGGCCCAATATATATATATATACATAGGCTTGTTAGCTCTCATGCATTGAAGCATATTTTTGAATAGCCAAAGAAATCTGAAAATGACCTTATTCTAGGGAAAACCTTTGCAGGAAATAGCCGATCTACAAGGCCACAATGCATTTACACTTGTAAGTAGACTATTTTCAGCAAAGATACATAATGTAGAGCAAACATAGAAAAGGTACTAGCATTAAGCCCTGAGGGACTCCGGTCAACCATATAGGGTTTAAATGGTTAAAGAGATATTTCACTTAATCTTTCATTAAATGGTAAATATTTTACAACCCAAGAGAATGGGTGTTCATTCAGTGGTGGAGAAAAAATACTCTACTATTCATTATTTTTTTTACACAATTAGAAGGTGCAATACCACAATGTAGAAAATACTCCATTATAAGTCAAATATACAGTCCTCCAAACAGCAATTACAGCCCCAAGAACCAAAGCACACAGCAGTAGCAGGTGGTTCAGTGGGATATGCTGTACACTATGATAATTACTGCGTTTGTTTTTCAGCGTGCTGGCCTCACAGTTTACAGCTCCGTCGGTTCCGTGTCTTTAACCCGTTAAGACCGGGTACGCACCTGTGTCATTTTTAGATTTGTGCTAAAGAAGCATTATTTTACACTTTGGCTATTGAAAAATAGCAGATATACAATCTGGCACAGAGTGCCGCGCTATGAGCTTGCATATCTGCTATTTTTCTATTTTTTTTTATTGTGATAATGTGAGCAAATCTTTGAATATATATATATTTTTAAAGCAAACATTTGTAACTCCAATCTTTGCTTATGGGGGGTCCCTGGAACAAAATATTTTATATCAGTGGTCCAAAACTTTATCATGCCAAGGACCTCCCAAAACAATATGTATTTCGTTGCGGACCCCCATCTCATAATATGTTGTTCCAGGGGCCCCCCACAGAAGCACAGATTTGAGTTAAAAATAAAAGATCTGCAAAGTTTTTCAAGATTTTTTACAAATATAGCCAAAGTGTAAAGGGTTAAAGTGGTTACACAGATGTGTTACTGGTTTGAATGGATTAAAGGAGAATATTAATTGGGTTTAGTTTGGTTGTTTGCCCGTGGACCTATACGTGAATTTCTCAGTGTTTTCTCAAAGCCCAGGAATATAATAATAAAAGTCACAAAAGCGAGCAGAACACAGCCGTTCTATACCGAAACGGGGAAAGTATATTTTAATGTCATTACTTTTGAACTTTTACACACTTTTTAAACAGTATATGCCCTGGTTGTGAGAAAGCATTGGTTTGTTTGATACAATATAATGTAGTTACTAAGGGGAAGCACCACCAGTGCATGTCCATTTCCACTGCAGTAATAACTATATCTCTTTTCAATAGCACTTTTCTAAGTACTCAAAGTTGCTTTACATGGGAGAAAAGGGAGAAATCAACTTTATTAGGTAAAGCAGTTAGGTAGCATACTGTGGACCGTACAATATCTGTGCTTTATCGGCCTTTATACAATTTACGTAATACCAGTGGTGTAAGTAACTAAGTACATGTACTCAAGTACTGTACTTAAGTAAAATGATTAGGTACTTTTACTTTACTGGAGTATTTCCAATTGTCTATACTTTTACGTCTACTCCTCTACAAAATGAAAGTAGCCGATCTACAAGCTCAAGCTTGTAGATCTGCTATTTTCAATCATTTTAGTACTTTTGCTTTTGGTACTTTAAGTACATTTTGATACCAATACTTTTGTACTTTTCCGGACTTTTACTTGTAACAGAGTACTTCTACATTGCAGTATTGATACTTTTACTTATTAAAGTAAAACATTTGAGTACTTTTTCCACAACTGCGTAATACCAAAGAAATTAGTTTGAGGGAAATTTCACAAATATTAAATGATGGTTGTTGGGTAATAAGCAAGTCGTATTAGTAATATGTTAACCTTTATTTAACCTGACAGACAATTAAGAACAACTTAACTACTTTCGTTGCTGTCGGGCAGAAACCTTGTATCTCCATATTTCAACTTTTAATGTTTTTTTTATATTTTTATACATTAATGCCCTATTTCATCATACAGGAGTGTCACACAGAAATCGTGAAAATAGCCAATATACAAGTTCACAATGCATCGTTTCCACATTGACAATGTGTCGCAAAGCAATACTCGCGCGTGCGTGTGTGTGTGCGTGCGTGCGTGCGCGCGCGCGTGCGTGTGTGTGTGTGTGTGTTTGTGTACACGTGTGTGCGTGTGGGGGGTGGGCTGGTGGGTGTGGAAGGTTGCAGCACAAGAGACGCGACCTTTGTAGAAGATTTACGCTCTCAATCACCAGTTAGCCTCGGTCATTGATTAGAGCAGCAGCCATTTATTCATCAATCTATGTCCCGGATGCTTAACACCCACTCTGCTGCCTCTGTACTGACTTGAGTTGTTTTGTGTTGCGTTGCGTTGCGTTGCGTTGCGTTGCGTTGCGTTGCGTTGCGTTGCGTTGCGTTGTTGTTATTTGCAAGTTAAGTTAACAGTGCAAGTAGTATAGTCAAACGTTTTGCTAAAAGGATAACACAAAAAGCCCCTTGTTTCCATTGTGGTCCATTGTACTCAATTCATCAGTAAGACATATAATCAGTGGTGGAAAAAGTACTCGCATGTTTTACTTAGTTCCGGAATTCAAAATGTCCTTGAGTAAAAGTAGAAACAGTATTGGTATCAACATGTATTTACAGTACCAAAAGTAGAAAGTACTCAACAAAGTATACAACAAAGTGATCACAAAAAAAATAATCTAGGCACCTTTCATGTTAAAGGATTTAACAAAAAAAAATGCCTCTGCTTTCTGTTGTTTTTCTGCTGTTTTTCAAAAAACAAGCCACGTTCACACGGCCATAGCTCTGGAATGGAGGATCGCGACCGGCCGGCCAATACTGTTTTTGAGTGGTGCCAGCCACTCCTACACTTGACCGTGTGTGGGTCTGTCCGTCCGTCCGTCCGTCCGTCCGTTTGAGCACGGCCTCAACCGCTGCAGCTGATTGCAACACAAGGATGCAACCAGTTACACTAATTCAAAGGCACCACTCTCTTCACACTGGGTGTGATTTTTTTCCTATACTACGACACCCCCGTGCGTGTAATGAGCCGATCTCCGTGAGGTCAATATAGGCTCTATGCACAGCAGCCATATTGGAAAGAAATTGGGCCTCTTCTTACTTCCTTCACAGGTGTTACCAATGATACTAATGAAAGCTCTGTTCCATTCTGGTCAGGGTGCTGATATCATGCATGTTGGCTCACTAGAAACACTCCATTTTTGGTTCCCAAATGGCCCCTTATGGTGGGTGTGTAACTCTGAGAGTGTACAAATGGAACCAAATGGACCCGTAACACTCTCAGAGTTATGGGGGTCCTTGAAAATAAGACAACCACTATGCCACACTAAATGGAACGGAGCCTTAATTAGTATTATTGGTAACACCTGTGAAGGAAGTAAGGAAGGGGCCCAAGTCATTCCCAATATGGCTGCTGTGCATGGAGCCTATTCCATGATTTTTCAAAGGTACAGTAAAATCGCCGTTTTCGCTGGCAAGACGGATGAATTAATTAATGAATTCCTGGCAGTGAATGAGTTCATATTTACAATGTAATATTGCTACTTTTGTGTACTTCTTCCACCAACCGCTCCCTCCCTCCCTCCGTCTGCTCTGCTCTATTGTAAGTAAACTCCCTTTCTCCACCGGCACGGCGTCTGACGCAACAAGACTTTGATCTACTGCGACCTTTTAACAAATTCTTCCATTTCCTGGCTGGGTGACAGAGACAGACAAGGGGGGGGGGGGGCAGTCACGAGAGACGGGGAGACACAAAGACAAAAGAGGACCTTGTAGACAGACGGTAGAGATGGAGAAACATAGAAGAATAAAATACGAGAGGTAAAAAGAGGTGGAAAAAAAGTACTCACATCTTTTACTTAGGTAAAAGTATCAATACTGCAGTGTAGAAATGCTCTGTTAAGTAAAAGTCTGGTAATCGAAATTTGCTTGAGTAAAAGTAGAGTATTGGCATCAAAATATACTTAAAGTACCAAAAGTAAAAGTACTCATTGTGCAGAATGTCCCATTTCACAAGTTAAAAATGCATAAGAAATCCTTTGGAAATAGCAGATCCACAAGCTCACAATGCGTCGCATGAGCTTGTAGATCGGCTATTTTCAGATGGCCGAAATATATATAGGGCTGAAGTGGTTAATGTATGTTTTGTAACAATAATCAAAAGTCTACAAAGTAACTAGTAACTAAAGCTGCCAATTAATTGTAGTGGAGTAAAAGTACAATATTTGCCTCTGAGATGTAGTGGAGTAGAAGTAAAAGCACTGAAAATCGGAAATACTCCAGTAAAGTAAAAATTCCTCAAAGGTGTGCTTAAGTACAGTACTTGATTAAATGTACTTAGTTACTTTACACCACTGGTAAAAAAAAAAAAAAAAAAGAGAGAGGTGGGAGGGGTAACGGATGTTTTCCCCATCAAAAGAAGGTTGTTTTTTTTCCATTCTCCTTTCCAGCCACCTACAGTTTCTCAAGGTTTATCAAGCCCCTGTGAGGCTGGCGTTTCAGGCCTGGCTGAGTATCGGCGAGTTGTCTGCCCACGTTGGTGCCAGAGAGAGTCCATAAGTCTGTCCCAGGGTCATCAATATGTCCGTATACACGGACACATTTATGCGTGGCAAGACTTGTCTATATGTCCATGGAAACTCTTTGATTAACCCAAGACCGGGAACTTATCTGTGTCATTTTAGATGTCTTTGGGCTATTCAAAAATAGCAGATCTACAAGCTCATAGCCGCGCTATGAGCTTGTAGATCTGCTATCTACTTTAAATATATATATTTTAAAAAAAAAACATTTGTAACTCAAATCTTTGCTTCTGGGGATTCTACAAATGTCTTCTAACAGTTTTTTTTTTAAAAAGCTTATGTTGCTATAATCAGTGGTTCTCAAACTTTTTCATGTCAAGGACCAGCCAAAATGATATGTATTTGTCCGCGGACCCCCCCAACTCAAAATATTTTGTACCACGGACCCCCAGATATTATTTATATATATTCAAAGATTTGAATAGCCAAAGAAATCTTAAAATGACACTGATGCGTTCCCGGTCTTAATGGGTTAAAGGGAAAATGATTTGAAAAATGATATCACCCAATAATTGAAATCCGAAACATGGAATAGACATGGACCATGCTGCATTGATGCCTGTATACGATGTGATTTAATTAACACAAAAACCTTATTTTAAAATGTGTATCACAATAGCATAAACACACATTAGGAGTCCACTAGTATACATATAGAGCTGGCTCTGTGTGTTGGTAATATTATTGTATATGTCCATGGCACAAATAAAGTTTGCGGCCAGTTCCGACCGGCTCTGCCGCGGCACTTCTTGTCCAAAGCAGCTCCACCACGGGAAGCTGCTACATGTTAAAGAACGCGAAAACATTTGTATGAAGGGAAAAAAGAATATTATGAATTAACCAGTTAATTAACCACGCCTATATTTGAAATATTGATACTGGGTTTATTTTTTTGTTTCTGGAAAACCTTGTACTTTGTAATTTGTACTTTTGAATACTTTACACCCAGTGTGAAGAGAGTGGTGCCTTTGAATTAGTGTATTTTTAAAAGCAAGTACTCCAGTACATTAACTAAAGAACAAATTTGACAGAGCAACTTTCAATTGTAGTGGGCCGTGATATTTGTACGGGACTGGGAGTATCTATAATTTGACTCAAGTACTGCAGTTGTGTAGTTTCCCCACCAATGGAAAGCCAGCTTCATGGCACTGATTTCCATTGAAAATGACTTAGATAGCCTGTTAACTTTGTCAACACTGGTGTGAACACAGCATTAACTGCATGAAACGTTTATAATTGCTATTCATTGACCAGGACTCTAAAAGACATCTTTAATATCAAGGTGACTTCCTGGTTTAATAGCGGCTGAACAAATAAAGTCTCCTCCGATAATTTGCCACCACAAATAAAACCCATTGGATGTGTCCCTCTGTCTTGATGTCACCGGCAGGTGAAACCTTTGACATGCTAAAAAATGATGGCACAACCCCACACTATCTCCTGTTTGTCCCGAGGTGACAAGAGAGAGTTGAGACCGCTTCCTTTACTGGACTATTATTTGTTATGGAGAGGAGAGGAGAGGAGAGGAGAAAACTCTCTCTCTCTCTCTCTCTCTCTCTCTCTCTCTCTCTCTCTCTCTCTCTCTCTCTCTCAGTATAGATATCTCATGATGGTGGATTGTACTCTTCATCTTTTATTGAAGCCGTCATCTTGAGTTGAGTAAACACATTAGAGTCTACATTATTAATTCCAATTTCTCTGATATTCTGTTTGTCCAGCCCCCACCCAGGATAACTGAGGTCAAATTCTCCTCTCTAGCAAACATCACTCCACCAATGCTCCCCACACCCCCCCTCTCGGGGGGAGAGACGCAGATGGAGAGAAAGAACGGGGGGAGGGTTCAAAACAAACAGTCTCTTCTCTTCTAGGGATGTGCAGTCCAAGATGAGGGTGTGCACGTTTGTTTAGGTCTTGTGTACAATCTGCAATCGGCAATATATATTGTAACAGTTGTCCGGATGGTCCATGAATGCTCTTTTGTTTTCCTTTTCTTTTTTTTACAGCTTATTTACAGTGTGCCATGGCAGAGACAATGGGCCTGATTGACTAAGCCAGTGGTCCGGGGACCACCAGTGGTCCTTGAGGGGGTTCCAGGTGGTCCCCAGCTAAATGATGGAGAGTTGGTAACCAAGTGGACCCTTATAGATCTTTAACCCTTGAGAGTGTGGAATGAAACCAAATGGACCCTTACGGGTCCATTTGATTTCATTCCACACTCTCAAGAGTTAAATTATTGTTAAACATCTGCATTACTTAATTAAAGAATTGTTATTTTGATCAACGTGTACCTGTTATCTCTCCTAATGGTACCACACCAATACAGCATGGAATTGTGGACAAACTCTTATCCAACGATAACAAAATATTCTCTGTTATCGAGACTTAATCTCATACAAATGGTGGTTCCGTGGCTCAAACGCTGAATAAATAATGGCCTTGATATAATATGAAAAGGGTTGAAAACAACTGCACTAAGCTGTTCGTAAATAGTGCCTATATAAAGTGACTAAAGGGGTTTATATATATATCGAAAAGCGTATTTTCGATATAGTTAAGATGTAAGATATGTGGAACAATGGAAAAAGAAAGGTCAGAGACATAAACGTCATACACCCGTATGTACGTGATGAGTGATTAGATAATGATATAGGGTCATGCCCTATATCATTATCTAATCACTCATCACGTACAGGGTTTAAAGGAATGCAGTGTCACGACTACTTCCATGCAAGGGCTCCTAACTTTAATCAGAGGTGAGCACATTTATAAGCTTGGAGGTCTGATGGTGATTGTGGACCCCAGGCTGGGGATCAAGGGTTTCCACTGATTATGATTGTGGAGTGTTATTATAGTTATATAGTGTTCTTTTTGGACACTTAGAAACACTTTCTCTCAACGGTTAAAACATCTTTTTCAACAAGCTTTACTTGTCCAGTTCTGCCCACCTTTGCTTTTGTAGCGAATGTACCCTTCTGAACAGATCTGTTTTTGATCTTTTCCTACAGTTTAATTGTCTGACCACACCACATGCTGTATGAATCCATTGTCTTACACAATAAAAGGTTTCTCCAACAAAGGATTACGCATTTTGCTATTTTCAGGGAATTGTCTTGTCCTCACCTGATGCAATCATGTACAGTACCATGTACAATACCAAAAAAATCTCCTGTAACATATTAATGAGCATGTCACCCCGACACTTTATGAGTCACCACAATTATTCAAACCAATTTGAATTCAAAGATTAGATTGTGAATATGTAGTATGTTTTTACATTATCATGAAAAAATATATATAGACTATATATATATATATATATATATATATATATATATATATATATATATATATATATATATATATATATATATATATATATATATATATATATTTTTTTTTTTTTTTGTTCCAAAATAAATAAAATGAAATGGGCCACGGACATAGACAAGTCTTGCCACGGACCCCTGCACTATTGCAATTGATTTTGCATGAAGAATAAGGCATTCTAATGAATATCCAAGCTTTGGTCCCATGTAAGTCTGCCTCCGAGATGACCCTGGGACAGACTTATGGACTCTCTCTGGCACCAACGTGGGCAGACAACTCGCCGAGCGGACCTCCGTAAAAATTCACGACCAAAAAAAGATTGATGAATCGAACTCATAATGTGGGAAGTTGCGTAAATCCCTTTATGTTCAAAATCAGGGAGCGTAAACAGCTTAGTTAATCAGGCCCAATAACTTATAAGACTCGCACCAAAAAAACAAAATATAAAAGAGATCTGAAGGGAACACCTAAACAGACAAAAACTGTAGCAAACAGTGTTGGAGAAGCTACTTTGAAAGCACTTCACCATGGTAGCAGTTTGATCAAGCTACATTTCTACTCCTGGAGATAATAGCTTGTAAAACTCCAGCTACATAGAAAA
>NC_139959.1:30494018-30661518 GCF_963454915.1 Gymnoscopelus microlampas | reverse complement strand
AACCACTGAGTGAGATATGGGAGAGAGAGAGAGAGAGAGAGAGAGAGAGAGAGAGAGAGAGAGAGAGAGATTTAAAAAATACTTTATAATACCTATCATTAGATGCCAAAACAGTTAAAATAAATGTTAGTAAGTCAGTACGTTTTTAGTAAGTCCCTAAAAGTATATTTTTAATTACTTCCTGTCTAACGTGATGACATATAGGCAAGAACTTATGTAGTATATTATTAATCATGATTTTGTTCACCTGTGTGAATGATTCCCATAGCTCATGTTCCCCCTACTCGCACCTGATTTTCATTACAGAGACACTCGTGGGCTACTACGTTCTTTATCCAACTGGACGAGATGACGGCCAGACGGCGCATTACTTGTTTTAAACAGTACAGCGATCCCATAGCCCGAGGGGACGGGACCGTCGGCCGACATTGTGATTGGTTAAGGCAAAACACACCCCCGTTTCTGAGCTAAGCTTAGCAAAAAAAGTTAGCAATAGGCTTTATGCACAGCAGCCATATTACCACTTCCTTCACAGGTGTTACCAATGATACTAATGAAGGCTCTGTTCCATTTAGTGTAGCACAGTGGTTTCCACGACCCCCATAACTCTGAGTGTTACGGGTCCATTTGGTTCCATTTGTACACTCTCAGAGTTACACACCCGTAAGGGGCCATTTGGTTCCATTTGTACACTCTCAGAGTTACACACCTGTAAGGGGCCATTTGGAAGCCCATGAGGGTCCCTGGACCCCAACTTTAGACCCACTGGTGTAGCAGAGTGTTTCCAGTGAGTCAACATGCAACAATATTCAGCACCCTGACTCTGTTTGACCAGAATGGAACAGAGCCTTCATTAGTATCATTGGTAACACCTGTGAATGTCTTCATAATATGACTGCTGTGAATAGAGCCTATAAAGCCATTTCTTAACGTCTTTAGTATGTTGCAAGTTCCTCCTCTTGCTAATAATCCTTGGTGGCAGTATGGTATGGTCATTTACGAGTACCAGCTTTAGGGTCATCCTTCCTTGATGTTTGGCCACTTTCGTCCCAGAACATCTCAGGATGGTGAGGCAGCAGTCAGCAATGGTGTAAAGTAACTAAGTACATACTCAAGTACTGTACTTAAGTACAATGTTGAGGTATTTTTACTTTACTGGAGTATTTCCAATTTTCAGTACTTTTACTTCTACTCCACTACATCTCAGAGGCACATATTGTACTTTTACTCCACTACAATTATTTGAAAACAGATATAAGTTATTATATTATAAAACATACATTAACCACTTTAGCCCTATTTTATACCAAGGCTATTTGAACATAGCTGATCTACAAGCTCACAACACGTCACGGTGCAACGCGTTGTGAGCTTGTAGAGCTGCTATTTTCAAACATCCTAGTACTTTTACTTTTGGTACTTTAAGTAGGCCTATATATTGATGCCAATACTTTTGTACTTTTACTCAAGTACATTTTTAATTCCAGACTTTTACTTGTAACAGAGTACTGCTATATTGCAGTATGGATACTTTTACTTAAGTAAAAAATCTGAGGACCACCACTGCTTGGGACTATGCATGGCAGAGGCGTCCTATACTCTGCTCTGCACAGTGACTGCGGGGGGCTAGTAAGACTAAGATTAGCAGGGTTCCAACTGCAGGCTCTTGTCAACCTTAACCATTTTGTGGTCTCGGCGGCCTGCTGTGGCTATCTCCCCAGTGGCTTATATAGTGCTTATATAGTAGCTCTTCTGTGAGAAATATAGCACACTGATGTTGCTGGGAAACCACGGCAGCCAACTTCAATGGGGAATAAGGCTAAAACAGACTAAAACAAATCAAATCACGCAAGTTCTGAAAGAGAAGTGAAACAAGCAGAACATAGGAGGCTGCCCAGAACTGTGTGTGCGTGTGTGTGTGTGTGTGTGTGTGTGTGTGTGTGTGTGTGTGTGTGTGTGTGTGTGTGTGTGTGTGTGTGTGTGTGTGTGCGCATGCGCGTGTGCGTGTGTGTCCTGACAGGTGGGATTAAGGCCCTTTTTCAATTTCCTGGGTGAGGCATCATAAGCTATTTGCAAAAGCCCACATTGGCGCAAAGCTGGCTTTAGCGAGTCCATCATTCTGCCAATAGGAATAGCAATCAGACTCAGCATGTGCGTGTGTGTGTGTGCATGTGTAAGTGTGTGTGTGCGTGCGTGCGTGCATGCGTGCGTGCGTGCGTGCGTGCGTTCGTGCCAGTGGTGGGAAATTCAAAATGAGTAAAAGTACAAAAGTATTGGTATCAAAATGTACTTAAAGTATACCAAAAGTAAAAGTACTAACTGTTTGCAAATAGCAGATCTACAAGCTCACAACGCGTCGCGATGCATTGTGAGCTTGTAGATCTGCTATTTGCAAATAGCCTAGGTATAAAATAGGGCTAAAGTGGTTAATGTATGTTTTATTATGTAATCATTTATATCTGAAAAGTAACTAGTAACTAAAGTTGTCAAATAATTGTAGTGGAGTAAAAGTACAATATTTGCCTCTGAGATGTGGAGTAGAAGTAAAAGTACTGAAAACTGAAAAAAGTAAAGTAAAATGATGTAAAAATGTTTTACCTAAGTACAGTACTTGAGTAAATGTACTTCGTTACTTTACACCATATAGTTCTTTAGAAAAGTAACTAGAGAACAGATGGTCAGATGTTCATGAAACTTGGAGGGGATGATCAGTATAGGCTGCCCTGAAGAGATGAATGACAATGGTCAAAAATGTATTGGGTCAAAATGGTCAAAAGTCACAATCAAGGGAAAGGCCCACTGGTGGGCCATAAGGATATTGCAAGTGGTCCCCCATACAACTGGTACGCTAAGATGTTAATGATAATATAACATTGATATAAAATAATTATGTAGAAAAAGAAAAAGTCGTAGTATTTTTTCTTTAGCCCATTAAGACCGGGAACGCATCTGTGTCATTTTGGTTTGAGCTAAAAAAGCATTATTTTACACTACACATTATTGGCTAGTCAAAAATAGCAGATATACAAGCTCATAGCGCGCTACGAGCTTGTATATCTGCTATTTTTGAAAAATCTTGAACATTTGTGAAATCCCTGGAAATGTGTGGGTCCCTGGCACAACATATTTTGATGGGGTCCGCAGCCAAATACATTTTGGGGGTCCTTGACAAGAAACAGTTTGAGAACCATTGATATAGCAACATAAGTTTTTCAGAAAACTGATTTAAAAGAAATAGCAGATCTACAAGCTCATAGTGCGGCACGCGGTGCCGCGCAGTGAGCTTGTATATCTGCTATTTTTGAATAGCCAAATAACTCTTAAAATGACATGGATGCGTTCCGGTCTTACTGGGTTAAAACCTTAAAAAGCTGGAGCTCCAGTACTGATTTGGCAATTTTTACAAATTTCCCTGATTAATTCTCCGTTTGATATTGCTCATGAACCAAATGGTGTTGTTCAGCGTCAGCGTTTACAATCCCATACAAATCACATGGACCCATTAAAAGTTCTGTCATGCTAAACGTGTCAGATCCAGGTAGGAGAGAGGCCTATGCTGTCATAATTCCATGGAATTATGAAGCAGCAACGGAGGCCTCTTCCTTCTCCCCCAGTGTGGGACTGTGGGTGGTGGTGCGTTGTATTTTGACCTGGACAGCGGAAGCCGAAGCTTCTGCTGGCGCGATGGCTGGTGTAGGTTTAGAATGGGCTCTATGCACAGCAGCCATATTATCACTTCCATCACAGGTGTTACCAATGATACTAATGAAGGCTCTGTTCCATTTAGTGTAGCACAGTAGTTATCTTTTAATTTCCACGACCCCCATTTGGTTCCATTTGTACACTCTCAGAGTTACACACCCGTAAGGGGCCATTTGGAACCCCCTCAAGGAACCAAGGAACCCTGGACCCCAATTTTAGACCCACTGGTGTAGCAAAGTGTTTCCAGTGAGCCAATATGCACAATATCAGCACCCTGACTCTGTTAGACTAGAATGGAACAGAGCCTTCATTAGTATCATTGGCAACACCTGTGAATTTCTTCACTATATGGCTGCTGTGCATAGAGCCTATTAGGCCTCCTCCTAAAAAGCTTAATATGTTTTTTCTGGATACACTTTTGTTGTTTCTAGAATGAGGGACCTTGTTGTTGTGTGCGCTGTTTATACTGTCTGTGTAAACAGCGCACACAGTGCACACAGTATAAACTAACTACAGCCCAGCAAAATAAATGGGAGGAGACAGTAGCTGACCTGAATTTCACCCACTCTAGCAGGAAATGTTGGAGCCTCATCCTCCGTCTAGGAGCTGCACATGAAGCCCCCTAGCCAAAGCCGAGCATCTGTCACACCCAACCAAGTTGCATCCCACCTACTGACTATTGCAAAAGCAACCCAAGACAAACTCACCAGAAGAGCAGTTACAACTGAGCTAAAGAAAGATCAAAACACGCTTGGTGAGGAAATAAACCCTGAGCCTTTTGAGATTGCTGAACTGGAGAAAGTCCTGCAGGGCCTGAAATGTGGAAAGGAAGCAGGATATGACAACAACTCTCCAGAGTTCATGAAACATCTTGGCCCCTGACCTCTAACCGGGCTGACACAATTCTACACCAGAATCACACAAACTTGATCCCAAATAAATGGCGGACAGCTAAAGTTATTGCCATACTAAAACCTGGCAAAGACCACAAACTACCAACAAGCTACCGCCCAATCTCCCTACTCAGCATTCCATTCAAAATCCTGGAACGCCTAAAACTACAACGTATATCTCCAGGAGTAGAGGATATTCTCTGTGTGGATCAGGCAGGTTTCCGCAAGGACCGCAGCACAGGAGAACAAGTACTGGCCCTGACCACCATCAGCGAAAATGGCTTCGAGAGCATACTAAAGACAGGGACTGTGTCACAGCAGACAAATGGGCTCCCGCAAGGCTCAGTTCTAGCTCCAACCCTGTTCAACCTCCACAAACGACCTACCCACCACCAAATCCCACAAATTCATCTATGCAGATGGCATCTGTCTGGCATACCAAGCACCGCACGTTGATCAACTGGAACAGGTGCTTACTGAAGACCTTGCTACACTGGACTAGTTCTGCAAAACCTGGCGTCTAAAACTAAGCCCAGCTAAAACTGCTTCTAGTGTATTCCATCTCCACAATGCAAAAGCCGCCAGATAATTAAACTGCATCTGAGCAGACTCAAGCTGAAGCATGCCTCTAATCCAACCTATCTTGGAGTGACCCTTGACAGGACCCTATCCTTCAAGGAACATCTAAAAGGGATGGCAGCTAAGGTGAAGTCAAGAAATAACCTGCTCTGCATGTTCGCTGGTGCAAAATGGGTGCCGGCAGCTTTTACACCTCAGCACTGGCCCTTGCATACTCTGCAGCAGAATATTGTGCCCCTGTCTGGTCCAGGTCATCCCATACGCACCATGTGGACTTAGCCTTGCCTACTTGTTGCCAATTATTTGTATGAGCTCTTGTTTTATTGGATCTTTTTTATTTGATACACTTATTTGTTTTAGCTCTTTCTCATTTGATTTTCCTATGTGTCTCATCTGTTTAAGAAAGTAGGTAGCTGATATATTGCACTTTGTACCTTAGCGCTAGGTATGCTCTTAGTTGCTTGTTTGAGAAGAGAATGCACTTCTGGTGATTAGTAGTTATCTTGCCTACCTATGTTGAATGCACTTATTGTAAGTCGCTTTGGATAAAAGCGTCTGCTAAATGACTGTAATGTAATGTAGTCACCCTCCATACAGCAGACCAGGAGGCAACTGCTTGGCTTTAAGGACTTCTCATTCGCTAAATACAATACTGTGTGTGTGTCATAACGTAGCAACGGATGGATAAACATCCGCACTCACTCAAAATATCCACCAGACAGTCTGAGGCAACAATTATATATACCTGCAGAATGTAGAGAGTGAATACATGTTTATATTTGGCTGCCTGTCGGCCTTGAGTCTAGGGAGCGATAAACCAACAGTTGACTGGCTGAAGGAGGGCACAAATTAACTCCCCTTTCCTCCAATAAATCGAGTGGTCCCTCTGTAGTTGTGGAAAAGTTAGACTTCCTCTCAAGTTTGTTTTTGTTTGTTTGTTTTGGACGTCTGGCTCAGCCTAAAGCGTGCAACTCTCCTTTAATAGATATGGATTTTGGTAGGCAATAAATATTTATTTGGTTTTGGGAGCCAGGGATTGAAGACCACTTCACTTTCATGTGCTCTGCGACGGCCCTCACTGTCTCTCTCTCACATGCACACATATACATACACACACACACACACATTACATTCATTTAGCAGACACACATGCACACGCACGCACGCATGCACGCACGCGCACACACGCACGCACGCACGCACGCACACACACACACACACACACACACACACACACACACACGCACTGTGGCAACAAACACATTTAGTTACTGTTATTTATTCAAAAACAGCGAAAATAGCACATCTACAATCGGACCTTTTGTCACAATCTAATTAACAGTAGAAATGCAGTACATTTGTTCATCCATTATGTAGCTCCTGACACATACATTACAGGCGACTGTATACCTATTGCAAAAACAAATTAATTTTGGTAATTTTGCATATTTGCTCCATGCTTGCACCATCATCAGACTTTTTTTGTGACTGTCACGATCGAGGTCTTGTTCTGTATCCCTGTTGTGTTTTCTAGTGTTCCTTGTTTCCTAGTTTTAGTTAGTGTTTTACTTTTCAGTTGTGTTCCTTTTATTTTGAAGTATTCCTTGTTTCCTGTTTTCCTTGGTAGTTCCAGAGCCTGCTGTGGCAGCAGTATATTCCTTGTACTTGTGTCTCCACTTCCCAGCATTTAAAACTCCTTGTATTTTATCTCGTGTAACTTCCTCAGTGCTTTTTCTCCCCGTGTTTGTTCTTGGTCTTGTTTTTAGTAATAAAATCCCTTGCATTTGACCTCCTCTGCCTGTCTGTGCACTTGGGTCCTAAACCTCCTGCCACACACACGTGATACAGTATAATAATATAATATCACATTAGTTTAAAGACTCGCCACTGACATTAAATCACATCAGCTATCTATTCTATTTTTATGTGATTGAGCAGTCGTGTTTCAAGGTCAACCCCTTGCTTTTTTTCTGACCATTTAAGTCCAAATAAAAATAAATTAACCACAAAATGTACAAAAATGCCTCTATTGATAGCAAATAGTGTGCAATTTCAAACGCACTAATATTGTGACAAGGTGCCAACATGACCATGTAAGCTTGAGGTGAGCTGTGATTAGCACAATAGTGACAATGGTGAAGCAACAGCTGAAAACAAGAAGTTGCTGCGATTGGACTACTTTTCTGGGGCATTCAGACAGACCCTGATGAAGACCTTCTAGGTCGATATGTGTTGGTCATAATGTTTTGCCTTGTTCAAAATAATTCATATATATTTTTTTCATCAAAGACAGAGTGCCTTGGAATTATTTTCTTTGCAAGTCAGCAGTCTACACCATTTAGGAGTTAAGCAGTATTTCGTTGAAAACCCTTTTTTGTGCATACAGACCAGCATACAGACTGATACAGCAAAATGATGCTATGCTTTTTGTCAAAATACCCTATCAGAGTGACAGTCCACATTGTAATGACCTACACCAGTGGTTCTCAACATGTGGGTTGGGACCCCCAATGATAGTGAAGTGACAATTTAAGGACTTTAAAGACCCCTTTAATACCTAAAAAGAAAATACCATTACTGCATCAAAAGTAATGAACAAATTATACTATAAAACATTGGCCAAATTGTCAAATAATATAAGAAAGAGGCAAAAATTGTGAAAATAGCCGATCGACAAGCTCACAACGCCTCGCGAGACCTGAGTGAAATCATGATGTTTTCCCCTTTCCAACCACTGATATTAACTGATTCCTCTCACTATTGTACTTCCTACGTTCAACTGTTTCTTCTTCATCACATTCTGTACATCTTCCTCTTGGATGTTTCCCTATTCTATGTAGTGTGTCGTTAAGACCTGAATTGCCCAATTCTCAGACGAGTGATAATACTCTCTTCCTTCCTATTCCAACCCACCGCCCTCTCAGTACCGACCTGTCTTTGAATGTTAAACAGGTGTCTTCCAACCTCCACATCATCCCAATACAACTGCCATACTGACTGTGTATATGTCCTGATAAGTGGGTTGACCGTTGACTTCATTCCTACTTATGGTACCTGCATGTTAACCTACTTAATAGGCTCTATGCACAGCAGCCATATTGGGAATGAATTGGGCCCCTTCCTTCCTTCCTTCACAGGTGTTACCAATGATACTAATTAAGGCTCTGTTCCATTTAGTGTGGCATAGTGGTTGGCTTATTTTCAAGGACCCCCATAACTGAGAGTGTACAAATGGAACCAAATGGACCCCTACGGGTCCATTTGGTTCCATTTGTACACTCTCAGAGTTACACAGCCACCATAAGGGCCCACTTGGGAATCAAAATGGAGTGTTTCTATTGAGCCAACATGCACAATATCAGCACCCTGACCAGAATGGAACAGAGCCTCAGTAGTATCATTGGTAACACCTGTGAAGGAAGTAAGAAGAGGCCCAATTTCTTTCCAATATGGCTGCTGTGCATAGAGCCTATTCTTAGTGTTTGCTCGGCCAGAATATCTACCTGCTCATTTCTCTCCACACCAGCATGAACTGGAACCCCTGTGCATTCTACTATGCTGCAACCGAACTGTGGAATGCCCTACCAACACCCATTTCACTAGTAAGAGACCAGACCTTCTGCTCAAGTTAAACAGTATTTATTAACAAAAACATTCAAACAATCACTAAACTTAAAGGCTTGCACACAATAATTTTCAAAACTTCATACAAAAATTACCGGGAGGAGGAGGAAGTCAGCTCGGAGCACCGCAGTGTTGGTTATTTATCATAACGTCTCTGTGATGGTAGTGATGGTTATTTATCATAATGTCTCTGTGATGGTAGTGATGGTTATTTATCATAATGTCTCTGTGATGGTAGTGATGGTTATTTATCATAATGTCTCTGTGATGGTAGTGATGGTTATTTATCATCTGCCTCTGTTCAGCGTCGTCCTTCTTCTTAACGTACAGGAACCATTTATTGGTGATGTTTGAAGTATCCCTTCCCTTCATGCCAGGCGGGGGAGCTCACCCATGTGTAGTTCAGCTTTCGCCATCGGTTAAAGCGAGGAACGGGAACGGGTGGTGGACCCAAAACCAGGCCTAGGCGGAGTGGGGTTGGTCGCATGCCCATGGCATTTCTGGGGTTGCCGTTGCCCAACTGTCCTGTCCTGACATCTTGTCACTGTTCACTGTTTAGTTATTGACTTGACGAAATGCGACAACAAACTTTTACAGCACTCCAGACGGAATGACATCCAGGCTATGACATGCCGAGTACGCAGTTCCTGTCGTATAAGATGGCTTCACATCCCATTCTAAAATGTCCATTGTAGCAAATGGATTAGGGTTAACAAATCCTACTTCTTTCAAAGTAAAGTCCAAAGTAAAAAGATGGATAAAAGTTACAGTGTTAAAATGATAAAAGGAGCCCATTTGTAGAGGAGCCGCTGGCGTCAGCATCTGCCTCTGTCAGCGTCATCCTTCTTCTTAACGTACTGACACAGGAACCATTTATTGGTGATGTTTGAAGTATCCCTTCCCTTCATGCCAGGCGAGGGAGCTCACCCATGTGTAGTTCAGGTTTTGCCATCGGGCAAAGCGAGGAACGGGAACGGGTGGTGGACCCAAAACCAGGCCTAGGCGGAGTGGGGTTGGTCGCATGCCCATGGCATTTCTGGGGTTGCCGTTGCCCAACTGTCCTGTCCTGACATCTTGTCACTGTTCACTGTTTAGTTATTGACTTGACGAAATGCGACAACAAACTTTTACAGCACTCCAGACGGAATGACATGGGACTATGGGATGCCGAGGAGGTGGCCACTCTCCGTCGACGACGACCTCCGTTGACGGAGCCCAGCCCGCTCGCGGGAGAGAGCCCGTGGGCGACAAGCTCTCTCGCGGGTCCGGGGACGGGGAGGAGACCACTCCCGTGGTATCACCGAGGACGAGGAGGTAGAAGCCTCGGGAAGCACGCTCGAAATCGACTCACTGGTAGAGCAGCCGCACGTGGCGCGAGCACTGGAGCGGACCGGAGCCGCCGCTCGAGGTCGCTGAGACGGCCCTTCCCCCTGGATGACCCGCTCCCAGATGTCCTTGGTCCGGACCAACATGGATCGCTGGCCACCGACCAGCGTGGTCTCCATGTGGAGCAGGCGCGCCTCGAGGCGAGCTAACACGTCGATAATCATGTCTAACCCGACCTCCAGGGTAGGTGGACCGAACACGAGGCCGTCGGTCTGGTAGCCAACGGACGCGTGTCCCGCTGGGTCCACGTTTGGTTCGGACATTCTGTCACGGTGTGGACTCGGTGGAACAAGGTAGGACCCAAAAGCAGGACACAACAGGGTATTAACGGGAAAAATAGGACTTGGATAAACAGGAACAGAACAGAAACAGAAACCCCAAACATAGAGGGAAGCAAAAGAGGACACGGCACAGGCACACAAACGCCAACAGGTAAAATGTCCGAACAAAGAGCACCGGCTGGAAGGGCTTAATAAAGTACATGAAAGTCATTGGCCACAAGGGCCGCCAGCCGGGCGTGCTGCGGTCATCAAAGGCTCAGGCAGGGAACAGTTAGAGAAGAGAGGGGGGGGGCGGGGCCGAAGGAGCGGCAGCTTCCGAACTGTGACACTTTCACATATTGCTCTGAAGGGCGTTCAAAGATAAGAAAAAACAGGGTTAGTCTGCATCTCAATCTCAATTTTCAACCAAAAAAAATCTATATTTCCAAGTTGGAATCACAGAGACGTTATGATAAATAACCATCACTAGCATCACAGAGACGTTATGATAAATAACCATCACTAGCATCACAGAGACGTTATGATAAATAACCATCACTACCATCACAGAGACATTATGATAAATAACCATCACTACCATCACAGAGACATTATGATAAATAACCATCACTACCATCACAGAGACATTATGATAAATAACCATCACTACCATCACAGAGACATTATGATAAATAACCATCACTACCATCACAGAGACATTATGATAAATAACCATCACTACCATCACAGAGACATTATGATAAATAACCATCACTACCATCACAGTGTGTACATGATGCGTGTGCGTGCGTGCGTACGTGTGCGCTCACATGTCCCCCCTGCCTGTTGCCATGGCTCTGTGCTATTTCTACCCATCTTAATGTGACACTGACTGGCTCTCTGCTGGCTCCTTCTGTTTGACAGTGTTTGACTTAAAGGACCACTTCACCGATTTCAATTAACCTTCATATAATTGTTCCTCACTAATGCTCATAATGCCATTAAAATGGCACCATGCTGGACTAGACCTAGCTGAAAATGGAAGTACTGGAATTTGGTGGAAGTACCAAGCCCAAGGAAGTTACGTTGAGGCTTTGCAGATCTGTTTACGTTCCCCATGCATGAAACGTCCTTCTTACTTACTGCCCTTTATGCCGGCTGGCATGTAGGGCAGCAACAAAATATTTCCACGCCTGTCTGTTTTGGGCCAGTGTCTTTATAGAACCCCAGGTGTGATGTAGGGTCTTCAGCTCTCCCTCCACTGCCCTACGCCAGGTGTTCTTAGATCGGCCTCTTTTACGTTTACCATCTGGTGTCCAGTGAAGGGCAGTTTGGGGGATGTTGTCCTGCTCTCTACGGATTACATGCCTAATCCATTTTCACCACCTCATAAGGATGGTAGCCATGTTTTCCTGTTTACACAGGATAAGAAGGTGGTTTTGGGCCAGAATATTCACTGTATTTTCGGTACAGTACATACGAACATATTTTTGGTGTGAAAGGTTTACAGTTTGTGGAGATCATTTTCCGTATACAGGATCACCAATACGATCTGTGGAAAGTATTGACGAAACACCAACATGGATCACGAACAAAGATGGACGACTCCTAACATCTGAAACAGAAATTTAAACTCGATGGGCAGAACACGTCAGCGAAATCCTCAACAGACCACAACATTATAGGCTGATATAGAAGAAGCAGAGGCTGACCCTGAGGTTGAGATTGAAACACCAGAGATAGAATAAATCATTTCCTCCATCAAGCACTCAAGAATGGGAAATCTCCTGGGCAGGACAGTCTAAATGTAGAGCTGTTCAAGACAGACCAAGAGCTCGCAGCTAAAGCGCTAAAATCACTCGTCACAGCCATATGGGAGGGGACGAAGGTACTGGATGACTGGACAAAAGGCATAATTGTGAAGATCCCAAAGAAAGGTGACCTCAGCAACTTTAACAACTTCCGAGGCATCACCCTTTTTTCAACATCATTGAGCAGTCGATAGAGTGACAGAGGCAACTGTATATAAACTTTGTGGATTTCGAGAAGGCTTTCAATAGTATTCACAGAGACAGCTTATGGAGAATACTACGTGCGCAATTGGAAATAGTCAACACAGTTTTGCAGTCAAAACAGGGGTGAGGCAAGGTTGTGTTATGTCTGCATTACAACCTGGTCATGGACTGGGTGATGAGAAGAAGACATCATCAGTAGGCAGGTTTGGTCAGAAGCCTACCAGTGACATCATTGGTAGGCAGGTGTGGTCATTTCAAACGAGATTTAAAAAATATCTTCCATTTTTGATTAATGCAAGAACAAAGTTACACAATTACAAGTTAAACGCTCAAATAAATGTGCCTCAAAATTGTACTTCAGTACAGTACTTGAGTACATGTACTTTACACCACTGCTTCTGTCCCTGCACCTGTGACAGCACGTGTGTATGGTGGCCTTTAAACCCCCGACACACAATGCAAGAGGCTAACATACAGAGCAACACAGAGCGACAGTGAGAACAAAGACCTCCTCTGTACACGCATGCACGCACACCAGTGGCGTCGTTAGGGGTGGGCTTCGGTGGCTATAGCCACCAATGTTTTGTCCAAAGCCACCAATAAAAAAAAATTAAAAATTAAAAAATTAAAAGTTTTTTTTTTTTTTTTTAATTATATATCTATCACCCTAACCTAACCCTACCCCTAACCCTAAAACCGAAATAAAGTAACAAAAAACGGGGGGAAAAGCACCCTAATCCGCGAAATCCGCGAAAAAAATCGCGCGCGCGCAGGAGGAGGGGCACATGCACGCGCGCTGCGCGCGCGTGCATGTGCCCGTTGCCTGCTGGGCTAAGCCCCCGACCTAGTAGAGACCTAGCGACGCGTCTGACGCACACACAAGCGCGCGCACACACACTCAGCCTTGACGTCACAGTTTTCATAGCCACCCTTTGAAATGTATTGTGATTTGTACAGGGTTTGGGCTGTACAATGTAGGTGACAATGGAGAGAGAGAGAGAGACATGCCAGTACATACCATTAATTTATTGAATGAATCACAACTATGCTACAACATTGTCGCTGTCAGGCAGTATCTCTATATTTAATATTTTGATGTATTTTTCCCTATAAAATAATTCCCCAAGCTACTGCACAACAGCTTTGTATAACAAAGTATAAAATAGGGTTGATGAAAAAACCTGCTTCTTTTTTGTGAACCCCAGTACAGGCCTGATCAACCCCAGTACAGGCCTGGGGTCAACAAAGGTCTATTTTGGGTTGATGGTCCACATAGCAAAGTGTTGATATTTAATTAGAAAGGCAGATAATTCAAATTCAATTCAAAAGGTGCTTTATTGGCATGATAAAACACGGGTATAAAGATTTTTCAAACAAGCAGCAATCTTTTGCAGTCACTTTTGGGACAATTAGCAGCATTTCCCCTAGACTTAATAACACTTTTGGGACAATTAGCAGCATTTCCCCTATACTTGATAACACAAAGTTGTTTGTGTTATTGCCACATGTTGGCATGGCCTTCCTGAAGCTGTAAGCTGTAAGTATTTCAAGAACCTAGGGTAGCTAAAAACACGACGAAAACAACATTAAACACATAGCAGATAGAGGAATTATTCTTAAAATATGATTATCTATGACATGGGTACACTGTACCTCTTAACAACGTGGCCTGTTTGTAGAGTTGCTCCAGCTGTGCCACTTCATCTGCATAAAGGAGGTCCTTCACAACTGTGTACAGAATCTTTCTGTCCTTGAGTGTTATGGCATGGTCTTTGTTCCACAGCCATCTCCACACTGCTTGGAGGACATGGAATGAACAAAGCAGCAGGGTTGCCTGGGGAAAGACTTGGCGCAGTGCCCCTCTCTCTGCCGCACTGTCGTCGGTCATGAATATTATATATTGCACTTTTACCTTAGCGATTTTAGGTATACTCTTGGTTGCTTGTTTTTACAGGAAATGCACTTAAGACCTCTGGTGATTAGTAGTTTTGTTCCCTACCTATGTTGAATGCACTTATTGTAAGTCGCTTTGGATAAAAGCGTCTGCTAAATGACTGTAATGTAATGTAATGTAATGAAAAGAGTGGGGCCTGCTTTTCCATTAAAGGCTTTTTTCTGGAAGCAACTCTTTCAGCAGCTGCAGACCCTCAACTATAGTGGCCTGATCTTCACTTTGACAGAGGATCATCCCAAGTGGTAAACCACCTGCACAGCTGTGCGTGACGAGCAGGAATACCCTGGTGCTCTCGCTGTCCATATTGCCAGACGAGTCAATGAAACAAAGTTCCCCACTGCGACTGATCGTGTGCACACGCTTCATTAACGGGCTGCAGATGGCAATGAGAGGGGTCCCTGCAGCTGATGCGTGTCTCTCCGTCGCGATACATTGTTTGTTTGGAGCGAGGCACGCCGGCTAAGACGGCTCCATGCCCGGAAGGGGCGTGGCTTCCCAGCCCCCCCAGCCCCGCCCCTCGCCCCCTTCTGCCTTAAACCGCACGGTAGAAGGCTGTTCACGTGTAGGACATGTCTAGGTGCCACTTCACCCGTCCAAGCTCAGTTATTTCCTGGCTCTGCATGTCCATGGCGACCAGGAGGGTGGTGAAGAGCTCTTTCCAAATCCAACTGATCAACCTGTAATCAGCTGATGGTGTGCTGCATATCTTAGGGTATTTGCGGAGAGGAAAGTCCAAGGTCTTGACCATCCGCAAGCCCATATTGGTATTCATGGTGATATACTCTGTATCTGCCGCCCAGGGCCGTCCTGCCATATTGGGGAGTTGATCCAGGATGGGACGGCTTTCTTGTTCATATCCAAAGACTCTGATTGCTTCTTTGTTGTCGTTGGTTCTACATAGGCCATGGGTGTGGCCGCCTTGATCGCAGAACTGCATCCACCCCACACAAATGTCATGACCGAAGAAATTAACATTTTTGGTTAATTTGATCTCCAGTTTCCTGGAAGCCAGACTGTGATAGTTGAAACTCAGTCTCATCAATTCCCTTTCCGATGCATACATCCTTGATTTGTAGGGGAGGCATGCGTTAATCCGACAGACCTTTTCTCCGACTATGTGGCATCCGCGTGCGGTTAGGGTTAGGGTGCGGGTTTGGTTCGGGTTTAGTATTGAAACGTCGGAGCGCTGCGCTGTCGGAGGAATGCGCTGTGTCATGCACTAGGGTTACATGGCAAAAGAAGGGAGTCCACACATGATGCAAACATTTAAATTTATATGTATTTGACTATAACTTAAGAAATAAAGCAATAAACAAAATGAATGGAATGAGGTGTGAATAAGTCAGTAGTCAGTATGTATGCAGTGTGTGAATCTGTGGAGTGTGCTGTGTGCGTGTTGTATAGAAAGTGCAAAACTAAACAAAAGGGCTGAGCCCACTCAGACCAGGTGGCACTCAAGACAGGCTCTAGAGAGGATATGGAGAGAGATCCAAAGGTTTCAAGGAGAGGACCTTATATACTCTGCCACACCCATAACCCCAGGTGTAGCAAGTTGGCCTGACGGCCTGTTCCGCCGGCTAGCCTACAGTGAGGCAGAGGGGCAGGGCCGTCACAGCTGTCGGACTAACGTACTGCACCCGATTTGTAGGTGTGTGATACTTGCTTTAATTTTCTCCGCAGAGGACGTCATGTTGACAGTTCTTCTGTACCAGCGTCTTCAAACCGGAAGCCGAGCACACTGCAGACTTCACGTGCATAGAGAGGGCACTGGAAATCCGGTCCTTTTATCTTTTTTGAGGCCGTTGTGCAGCAGACGAATGGAAGGATGACTGAGAATACTACATGTTCAAGGGTCCATGCACTTTAATTGGAGATGGTTGAAGCTCATGGGATTCTGAGAAACTAGAGGTTCGGGCTGCTACACGGCCCTCACATCTAGAGTACGGTAAGTATGCAGAGATTCACATGCATACTAGGGGAATGTTGACTGGGATTGGGTTAATTAAAATACTCAAACAGATAGAGCAAAATAAAAAACATGCAGAATCATACGCCTTTAATGTGCTTTTTGACCACCCATTCCTTGTACTCTTGGCAGCTGAACTCAAAAGACTTTAATTTGCATTTAATTGAGGTTCGCTTGATAGAATGGAGGGCAAGGCAGGCTGGTTGGCTTGGCGTCGGGGCACTGCGCTTTGAATTCCTGACATTTGATTCGGGACAGAGCATCAGGTATCGAATTTGTATAGCCCGTAATATATGTAGTACGCAGAATGAAATTACCATTGATGCAAGTCCATGACAAACGTTTGATTAAACTATTAATTATTGGGATAGAAGAACAACCTTTATAGATAATATGAATTGTTGCCTCGTTATCGCAGAAATACGTTTCCATTCCTTCCCCCATTATCAAGTACGCCAAGACAACTGGGTACAATTCAAACAATGCAATAGATTTCAGATTAGATGCCATAGTGGTCATTTCGACCAGCCAATGTTCTGCGAACCATTGATTATTATAAAACCCTCCAAATCCAACGGACGGGTCAGCATCTGTGAAGAATTTGAGGGATGTAGAAGTCTCAACAAAATCATTATAGAAAAATTAGATACCATTCCAGTGGTCCAGCAGTGCAGACCAGAAACGAATGTCGGATTGACATCCTTCATCTAACAGGATTAAGTCATGTAGATTAATGACAGATTTAGCCTTGTCTAAGAGACGCGAGCAGCCCTGAGGAATGATTCACATGGCAAAATTTAGGTGGCCTAAAAGAGAGTTGGCGTTTAGGCAGTGAAGTTAACTCTGAACAAGCTTTCGGAAATTCTGTAATGCGATTTAATTTTTTCGTCAAGCAGCGATGCTTGCATTAAAACGCTGTCAAGCTAAATGTTGATTTGTTTGTTCGTTTGTTTGTTTGTTTATTTATTTTGAACATTAAAAAAAGAAAATACAAGAAAAAAAAGTAAATACAGAAAACGATAACTCAAAAGTACAATAAAACATAAAAAAATGTGGTGATGCATAGTAATTTTCACCTTTATAATAAAATCTTAATTGTTCGAAAAGGAGTAGAAAGAAGCCTAAGCTTATCTGGCTCTACCCCTATTGTAACTATATATGTTTACATATACAGTACATACATATACATAGTATCAAATATATATATATATATATATATATGTTTTCTTTTTAAACTTAGGTAAGGTACTACAGTTCTTTAGTTCTTCACTGCTGGTGTTCCATAATTCCACACCTTTAACTGTTGTTGAGAAATACTATGCGAGTGCACCGTTTTTTTCCTTTGACAGGGAGGATTTTGCTCTTGGCTCTGCTGAAACTAAAGGGAGAGACGTCCTCGTCCACTACCATGAACTCATCATCCTCATAGCGAAGGAGGTGTTGGAGCCTTTGTCCGTGTAAAGTACTCCCTGATTTTCCTAGAAGAAATCTACAACTGGAAAATCATGTAAAATATGGAGAACGAACAGCAATTTGTAATTTGTTGAAAGAATCCAGCATAGTGCTTCTGACAACAAATCAAAGATACGCAGGCTACTGCGACACGGAATGTGAATTTAACGCACATTTCACCCCAAAAAGATGCCAATGAGAAGGGTGAAGAGGCATCACTTAAAAAGCATCAGTGATGTCTGTTTTACCCAACAATGCACCTGCGGCAGCAGATTTGATCATTTGAATTGCGTTGTCGACAGAGGCATAATAAATAGAAAACGAGAATAATGAAATTAAGTCGTTTATACTTGGAACTGGGCTATTATCTGAGGGTCTGAGAGTTTGACAATCTGATGCTTTTTCCTTGAATATATGCAAGTTTTTACTCCTAGGGCTCATTCTGAACAAGGAGGAAAGGCCCAATCATGTGACCTTTATTTTCAGGAACTTTCCTTTGAGGACCTGGAGTTCCTTGAATAGTTGGCTGTTGCGCTGCATCAGAGCCTCTATTTCGGTCTGCAGGTCCTCCTGTCCACGCTCCGCCAGCTCCCTTATGCGCTCCGCCTCCTCCCGTCCTCGCTCCGCCTCCTTCGGGTCCTCACTTCTGCGCTCCACGGACTTTAAAAACGAACTCTCGGTGAAGACTCACGGTTGTTTGGATTTTACATGCAGCAAAATCAAACGGGTAAGTGATACAATCACAGGTGTATTTTATACTGTGATGATTGCCACGTGGATTGGCTGAGAGATAAGCAACGCAGGTGAACTTGATAAGGTGATAGAGAACGGGAGTGGCCGAGTTGAGCAGAGGGAGGTCTCTACTCCTGAACATGCGTTGAATACAACTATAAGTTGCAGTTGTAACTAGGCTACAGAAAACTATTCATATGAATCACATCCAACACAAATGTAGGCTTTTGCTAGGAAAAAATACACCCTTTGCCATGCATTTGTTGCTATACATATATGCTCACATGCATATTTTTGTCATTCATATTTATTGATGTAATTCACACTTTACTGTAATGTACTGTTTCATATTGGTCAAGGTGCGCTGTCACAATGTTTTGATATTACGCCTGCATGTTTTTATAGTGTGTGCGTGTCCGCGTGTGTTGTGCACGTGCACGCAAATGTTAATAAAAAACAAAAAAGTTATAGGGGCGCTCCCCCACTTCTAAAAGTAGCACTACAACACTGTTTGCTCAGGTCTGATCACCTTGTAGCTGGTCACCTTTGGCGATGGTGATGGATGATAATGATAATCAAAATCTACAAAGTAACTAGTAACTCAAGTTTTCTATTAATTGGAGTGGAGTAAAATTACAATATTTGTCTCTGAAATGTAGTGGAGTAGAAGTAAAAGTACGGAAAATTGGAAGTACTCCAGTAAAGTCAAAAATACCTCAAAATTGAACTTAAATACAGTACTTGAGTACATATACTTAGTTACTTTACACCACTGGTGCTTGCACAAAGGAAATCTACATCTTATCCTGTGTTTCATAAACTAAGGGACCCTTGGGACCAAAACGTTCAAAAAATAATAATGAATTTACTACTTACATAAGCCCTATTTCAAGAATAGTGAACATAGCAGAGGTACAAGCTCACAACGTGTCACACCAAGCTTGTAGATCTGCATGCTACTGCTTGTAGATATCCTATTATAAAGAAAATGTACTTTGTAATTTGTACTTTTGAATACTTAAGTATTGCTTAAAGGAAGTACCCTAGTACTTTAAAGGAGAATTACGGCCAAAGTCATACTTTGTAATTTGTACACCACTGGCGCCGTAAGGACAGCTTTCACGACACTTCCGGTCAGGCGCCATAAGTGTCGTGAAACCTCGGCCTACGCTCGAGCACGTTCAAGAAGAACAGGTTGCGTAATGTTCTCTCACTGTAAACATCAGACCTCTGCAGAAAAAAAAGGTGAAAAAAGCTAATAAAATACGTCATTTAAAGCAAGACCTATAGGCACAGGTTTTTAACTGTGGCGGATCTGTTATAGAGTTATGGAATTTCTGTACTGTACCACTCGTCCTAGGATATCATAACGTCATAATAATGTTGGCCGTAATTCTCCTTTAACTCAAGTGGAAATTGTATTGATATTGTCTGCATATCGTTGCTGCAGGGCAGAAACCTCCTACAGTATCTCCATATTTAAACGTTTGTGTTTTTTTTGTAAATTAACGCCCTACTTGATGGTACGACAGTGTGTCACACAAAAGCGAGATCTGCAAGCTCGAAACGTGGCGCAAAACGACGCGTTTTGAGCTTGTCGATCTTTTTTTTTTTGCTGTTTTCGAATTTGAATCCTGAAAAATAACAGTTTTGGACACAATAATAATAATAATAATAATAATGAGGTGTACACCCGACGGAGACGATATGGAATAGGAAACCCAATGGACTCAACGTCAGTGGTTTTCAACCTTTTTCATGCCAAGGACCCCTAAATTGATATACATTTGGCCGTGGACCCCCATCTGAAAATGTTTTGTGCCAGGGACCCCCAGAACCAAAGATTTGAGTTAAAAATGTTCGCTTTAAAAATATATATATATTCAAAGATAGACACATTTTCAAGATTTTTCAAAAATAGCAGATCTACAAGCTCATAGCGCGGCACTCGGTGCCGCGCTATGAGCTTGTATATCTGCTATTTTTGAATAGCCAAAGCTAAGTGGTTAAAATTATTGTGACGCTATGTGTTAACTAATTTAGCTGGGGACGCCCTGGTACCCCCCCAAGGACCACTGGTGGTCCCCGGACCACTGGTTGAGAACCATTGCTCTACGTAAGGTTCGTAAACCATGAAAGAATTGCTGAAATTGTTCGTGTCCTTGTTCATGGCAGAATTCTTTTGAAGGATTCTCCAGGAGGAGATGCAGATGTGAGGATAACTTCTGTGAAACATCAGACTGCCTGAAACTATAGATTAGAACATCCAAGTCTCCGTTTTCCTCTCCTTTTGTGATCAAAGCACTTTCCAGTGAATGATCGGCCTTCATAAGTCATCACATCCGACATGACGACACTTTTCTGAACAGAAACCGGAGAAGACGTCGCTTTCTTTCCTTTCTCAAAGGAAACGGCAAGGTTGAAATTTCTTTTGTTCATTTTTTTCTCTTTTTTCTTTTTTGAAGCCTATGGGGGAAAAGGTGCTTAAAAGCCTCTCCAGCCGCACTCCGAAAAGAGCATTGCTTAAATGACAGAGCAATTAAAAGAGAAATGAAGTAGAGAAGAGAAGAGAACAAAGGCTATAAGCGCGCAGAGGAAGCGAAAGGATATGCAAAGGTTAAGGACTTCAGATGATCCATTTGTGGGGTTCTGTTGATTCCGTGTCTGTGTTATGCAAGGGTGGACAAAGTACTCAACCCCAGTACTTGAGTTAAAGTATAGATACTTCTGGTTCAAATATTACTCAAGTGAACGTTTCTCAGTCAAATGTGTACTTGAGTTAAAGTACTGTCTGGAGTAGGGTACTTGCCTTTTCAAAAGTGCATGCTTTCATTAATATTCAAAAGTGTAAGTTACAAAATACATTTTATTGTATTTTCAATATCAATGCATTAAACCGTACTCATAAACATTTTCCAGAAATGTAAAAAAAAATGTATAATAGTGAAAATAGGATATCAACAAGCTCACAACGTGTCATGATGCGACGTGTTGTGAAATACAGAGGTAAATTATATACCCTACAAAATATATTTTAGCCACATTCAACTTGGTGTCCTTATTTTGGTCATCTCATTATAGGCGGAAATGTAAACAGACTTTCCGCTGCTGCTGAGGAGATCAAGGAGACGCGTGAAATGGATTCTAGTTAGTTCTGAATAAGGGTCGTTGGTCCCCACATGAGGGACAATCATTGTGACGGAGGAGGGGAGAGAAGCAAGGACATCCGGGACTTTGTCAAGAAGTTTAGCAGTTGTTGCTCCAGGAAAACACTGTGTTTTTGTGTTAACAAATCGGATATTCTTAATGATTGAGTCGCCGATAAGTAACGCAGTGGGGGGGAGGAGGGATGGAATCGGCGCCACACCCCCGCAAATCGGGCTGGGGAAGTGAATGGCCACCACTTAGCCCTCGTCCCCCAACACGGCCAAAGTGTGATCGAGCAAAGCACTGAAGCTTATTTACCGTCTACGACAGTGTTTTGCCAAGGACCGCCCATGCCTTCTTCTGATTGGTTGAAATGAAAGAACAAGAACTGTCTGTTTATGCCCCTTGTTTTGTTTTGTTTTTGTCGATAAAGTATAGTTTTTGTCTGCGACGGAGGCATGCCGAACTTTGCGAAGTCTGCTTCAGCCGACTCAGCGAGTTGTGTTGGCAAAACACTGTCGTGATTGTATATACTGTACGCGGCGGCACTGAACCCCAGGTTTTAATGTGTGTGTGTGTGTGTGTGTTTGTGTGTGTGTGTGTGTGGGTTGTGGGTTGTGGTGTGTTGTGTTGTTCTGACACAGGCTAATGTTACTTTTCAGGATTAATAAAAATATATAGTAAAAGTAGCAGATCCGCAAGCTCAAAACGCGTCGCTTCAAGTTAATCGCTAATTTACGAAAAAACACAAAAACTTTGGAGATAAGAGGTTTCTGGCGATGATATGCGGTGGTATTAAAGAAGAGGCAGCTGGTATACAGATGGTTCAGACCACTCCCTCCTAATTAATTCTTGGATTTAATGTGACACATCTTAACCTGTAGCCCCCCCCCCCCCCGCCCCAGCCGTCAGCCTGCTTACACCAAAACCCATATGGCTTCAACGATCTCACAGGTGGCAATTTATACCTGGCACGCTGCCAACATCCAGCAAGCAGACACGTGCATACTGTACACACACACATACACACACGTACACGTACACGTACACATACACATACACATACACATACACATACACATACACATACACATACACATACACATACACATACACATACACGTGTGCGAGCGCACACACACACGCACGCACATACACACGCACACGCACACACACACACACACACACACACACACACACACACACACACACACACACACACACACACACACACACACACACATGTGTACAAATATGAGCATATGTGCATGTACAACACCCATATGTGTCCAGGCACACATAAGGGTGATTAATGCAATGTGGCACACTAGTGGCTTCACATAGAAAATGGCTAGCTTACAACGCATCGCACTGCCACTCTCAAGAATTAAATTAACACCAGGTGGCTAGTGCTCGCTTCACGCTCGCCACCGCAACGTCCCACCAGCCTTTTGAGCAGGAGTATACGTGCGCCCACATGCACCGGCATGCACGTGCGTGCCCGCGCATTTCGTTCCCATACTACTGTCACACTGCTACATGATAGCCGTACTATGCTGTAGTAGTAGGTGCATGGCGTACAAGTTAGTTGTTGCAGATGCGCAACACCACCCCCATCTGGTCTCTCCATTACTGTACTTGAGTACAATTTTGAGGTATTTGTACTTTACTAGAGTATTTCCAATACTTTTACTTCTACTCCACTACATCTCGGATCCAAATATTGTACTTTTACTCCACTACATTTATTTGAAAGCTTTAGTCACTAGTTACTTTGTAGATTGATTATGATTACAAAACATACATTAACCACTTCAACCCTATATACATTTCGGCCATTTGAGAATAGCCGATCTACAAGCTCACAATGCGGTGCATCGCGACGCATTGTGAGCTTGTAGATCGTCTATTTTCAAAAGATTTGTATACTTTTGAGAACTTGTGAAATGGGACATTCTGCATAATGAGTGCTTTCTACATTTGGTACTTTAAGTACATTTTGATACCAATACTTTTGTACTTTTACTCAAGTAAACTTTGAATTCCAGGACTTTTACTTGTATTTCTACATTGCAGGATTGATACTTTTACTCAAGTAAAAAATGTGAGTACTTTTTCCACCACTGAGATTGTGTTGGTCTAGCCAGGGCAGTAGAGTGAAAGATCAAAACGCGTTTCACAAGCCATAGTCAGGATAGCCTAATCTTATCAGCGTCCATCTTTGTTTTAGTTATTTTCCCACCATCACAGGTTAGTCTATATCAGTGGTTCTCAAACTTTTTCATGCCAAGGACCCCCAAATTGATATGAATGTGGTCGTGGACCCCCACCAGGAAATGAGTTGTGCCAGGGACCCCCAGAAGCAAAGATTTGTGTTAAAAATGTATTTTAAAAAAATAGAGTTGAAGATATTTGCACACATTTTCAAGATTTAAAAAAAATAGCAGATACAAGCTCGTAGCGTGGCACCCGGTGAGCTTGTAGATCTGCTATTTTTTAATAGCCAAGGTATAAAATATGGATAAAAAGGGGTTTAAATGATTGCGACGCTTTTTTAACTAATTTTGCTGGGGACCCCCTGTATCGCCCCAAGGACCCCTGGGGGTCCCCGGACCCCACTTTGAGAACCAATGGTCTACAGTATATGCATTCTATTATCCTACCTTTGTTTCTTAGGTTATATAAATCAAGGCAATCTTTGGAAAAGTTACGAAGAATACTAAAACTAAATAATAGTAAATGTCTAACTAAAACTACTTATGTACATGTAAACCTAACTAAACTTAATCAAACATCAAACAAAAAAAAACAATTTCAAAATACCAGTCGGAGCGTGTCTGTGCGCATACGCACGTGTACGTGACATAATTAAAACTAGCGTCGCCCCCCAGTTAAAGAAAATCACCACTACACCACTGATTAACACTGAGAGTTTTACTTAATCTAAAGAGAGAACCTTCCAACCAAAGGGAGATCTGGCTGCACAATTAACAACTTAACAAGGGATGGTTATCACACGAAAGATCAGGTCTATTTCTAACCGCAAACACTCCCACACGCACATCACACCTCTCTCAGATGACGAGTTTGCTAATTGCTTACTTGGAGTGGGCATGGAGGTAATTTAATGTGATGCCTATTCTAATTCTCGTGCAGGTGAGGGCATATCTCCTGTGAGCTGGAAACTTGAGTGTGATGTGCCTTGTGAGAAGTTGTGACAATAATGCAAGTTATATATATATACCGCACGCACGCACGCACGCACGCACGCACGCACACACGCACACACACACACACTCACACACACACACACACACACACACACACACACACACACACACACACACACACACACACACACACACACACACACACACACACACACACACACACACTGAAGGCAGATCAAAGATGCCTTTATGGAACAAAATGAAGGAATTCATCTCTCTCTCCGACCGGCAGTTTAGTTACTACTTTGTAAATTTGTATTATTATTATAAAACATACATTAACCACTTCAACCCTACATACATTTCGGCCGTTTGAAAATAGCAGATCTACAAGCTCACAATGTGCCACGATGCGACGCATTGTGAGCTTGTAGATCTGCTATTTGAAAACTTGAAATGGGATATTCGGCATAATGAGTACTTTTACTTTTGGTACTTTAAGTACATTTTGAAGGCAATACTTTTGTACTTTTACTCGAGCACATTTTGAATTCTGGACTTTTACTTGTAACAGAATATTTCTATAATGCAGTATTGATACTTTTACTTAGGTATAAAACAAAAAAAAGTACTTTTTCTTCCACTGTGCATGTGCGATGCTGAATGCGTGCCGCCTTGAATCCTCTGGTCATTATGAACAGTTTCCCACACAGGTTCAAGCAGCCTCTTTGTTCCATAAACATCCAAACCAATTAACACATGACCACCGCACAGGCCCTAATTAAGGACAAGCTGTGCCCACTCTTAATAGCAGTGGAAGAGAGAGAGGGAGGGGGAAGAGAGAGAGAGGGAATGGTCACATTTTGGTGGAAATGTAGCAGTGGTTTAAAGTAACTATTGTACATTTACTCAAGTGCTGTGCTTAAGTACAATTTTGAGGCACTTTTACTTTACTGGAGTATTTCCAATTGTCTATACTTTTACTTCTACTCCGCTACATCCCAGAGGCAAATATTGTTCTTTTACTCCACTACAAATATTTTAAAACTTTAGTTACTAGTTAGCCTACTTTGCAGATATACATTATTACATTATAAAACATACATTAATCACTTTAGCCCTATTTTATACCTATAGGCTATTTGAAAATAGCAGATCTACAAGCTCACAACGCGTTGTGAGCTTGCAGATCGGCTATTTTCAAACATTTTAGTACTTTTACTATTGGTACTTACATTTTGATACCAATACTTTTGTACGTAAGTAAATTTTGAATTCGGGACTTTTACTTGTAACAGAGTACTTCTACATTGCAGTATTGATACTTGTACTTAAGTAAAACATTTGAGTACTTTTTCCACCACTGAAATGTAGGCAACCGTGTCATTTTGTTAGGAATGAGAGTATGAGAAGATGGAGCCATCGCAACGCATATTCATGTGAGCGTCCGTGTCTGTGCTAAAAGCAACTTACAGTCGCAGTCACTTCTTCCTGAGGAGCCAAACTCCCATTCAATTCCATGTCAGAATGATCACGTTTCTGAAGTGAATAATGTGGGCTTTTTATTCCGTTTTTATGCTTCATTTTAGGGGGGAAATGGAACCTAATTATTTCTCCATCTCTCAGTCAATTTCCTTCCTGTGCTTGAAAACGCACACACAGGTGTGTGCTGCATGCATTCTATTTTTGGGCATGTTATTGTAGGTGAAAATTTAACATAAAAGTAAAATGATATAAAATAACCTTGCCTCCACTTTTGATATCACCCAGTATGGCCATTACTTTATGTGGGGATTATGTTTGATATGTTTGATGATATCACAATTTACGGAACAGCACATTATAGCTACCTTAACTTCAATTAGTTATAAAGTGTCTTTGTTAGAAGTTGTTATGCATAATTATAAACATTTATAGTGAGTGTTTTGAAGCATTATAAGTGCATTGTTATGCATTATGATGCATTATAATGCATTATAAATGTGATTATAATGCATTATAGACAAGACCTTTAAGTAAAGTGGTAAAGTGATAATGTGCTGTTCCATTGAGTTTATAATGCATTATGACCAGCACTTATACATTATATTATTATAAGTTATAATACTTCATAACCCTTGTTACAACTTGTTATGCATAATTATAAACATGTATAATAAGTGTTATAATGCCTTATAAGTGCATTATAATACGTTATAAATGTGATTATAATGCATTATAGACGCAACCTTTAAGTAAAGTGTTACCAAAAGCAAATCTATGTTATAACCCTGGCATTCCTATTTTGGTCAAATTTGTCAAAATGTTCAACTCTTCCTATTTTCTTACATGTTACATGTTTTCACTTTCCGTCCCCGTCCCCCTCGGCCAAGCTAACATTGGTCAAGCCTCACGTGACATGTGACAATACATTGAAAGAGTGTGCTCGGATTGGCTAGTGAGACGCATGATGTATAGCGGCCTATGAATAGATGTGTCACTTTGAAAGAGTCGTAGTCTCTTTCAAAGTGAGTAAGACAGGAATAATCACGAAATGGCTGAGAAATGGCGGAGCAATACATTATGTAGACACACTGGTGTCATCACAATACGTAATATAAATAGCTTAGACAGGATTAATCAATTCCAGTACAAACTGATATCACAGTTGATGACAGTTGATCAGCACGGTTCTGCTGGCGGAGACTTGTGCTCCGAGGAGCACATTTTCTAGTTTATTATGATTTTGTTATCTTTTTGTTTTTTTTATAATAGCAAAAATAGCAGATATGGAAGCTCACCATCTAAGCTTGTGAGCTTGCTTGTAGATCAGTTATTTTCACTGTTTGTCACACGACAAAATGTATTATGGCTTAGAAATGGATGAGAAAATGTCATGTCAAGGACCCCCCAATCTCGGAACCCAGAGACACACTGGAAAGGAAAAACAGCGACCTCTGCTGTTCGTCCCTCCTCAGTGTGACTCTGGGACAATGCCGACGCAGCACATGTGCGCAAGGAAACGGGGTTTAAGTCTGCCTTCACCGCTTCACTTCCGGTGGTGAGCTTGCGTTTTCATTCCGACTAGATAACATTTCTACAGGGAACACTAACACCACTTCTCCCAGAGAACATGGATGGTTTTGGTTATAAGCCCACTTGTTTCTATGATGAAAGAGTAATGTGTATATCAAATGTGAATATCTTTCCGTGGTTTTGTCTGCTCTGCGGACGCTATTGTTAAATTAGTTTCGGCTAGTTTCGAGTAGGGAAGGACGACGGACACGTGAATCCCGCCCACTACATTTGATTGGGTAAAGCGCGGCCTGCTTCCTGATCTGAAGGCACGCCCACTCCCACACAGTGTGTACACGTTCTGACGAACCTTCAGGACAGATTCCAACGCAGTGCAGAATCTGTTCTTGAGAGATTAAGGACCCCCAAAATGATATGTTGTATTTGGCCGCGGACCCCCATCTCAAAATATTTAGTTCAAGGGACCCCCAGAAGCAAAGATTTGAATTACAAATGTTTGCTTTAAAAATATATATATTCAAAGGTGTGAACACATTATCACGATTTTTTAGCAGATCTATAAGCGCTATGAGCTTGTAGATCTGCTATTTTTGAATAGTCAAAGTATAAAAGGTTTAAAATGACCTTGATGCTATATTAACACATTTTGCTGGGGACACCCCTGGAACCCCCCAAGGACCCCTGGGGGTCCCCGGACCCCACTTTGAGCACCAAAGATCTACATTGCATTTTGCTTTCCATATCGTCAAGCATCCATTTTGGCCACACATCTGATCACTCAAAGTGATTGGCATCTGGTCTCTGTGGGCTCCTCAGCATCGAGCATGCTCTCCCTCTAACACGCACATTATGGAGACATAATGTCCGCACGCTGTCAGTATAGGATAACGTTGATGACGGGTGGAAAAACCTCCTAAGTCCAAAATCAGTGGTGTCAAGTAACTAAGGACATTTACTCAAGTAGCTGTACTTATAAGTACAATTTTGAGGTATCTTTTACTTAACTGGAGTTTTTGCCAATTTTCTGTACTTTTACTTCTACTCCACTACATCTCAGAGGCAATATTGTACTTTTACTCCACTGCAATTATTTGAAAACTTTAGTTACTAGTTACTTTGTAGATTTAGATTATTATTACAAAACATACATTGACCACTTGAGCCCTATATACTGTACATTTTGTCCGTTTGAAAATAGCAGATCTACAAGCTCACAATGGCTTGTAGATCTGCTATTTTCAAAAGATTTGTATACATTTCATACATTTGAAAAGATGTGAAATGGGACATTCTGCATAATGAGTACTGTCTACTTTTGGTACTTTAAGAGCATTTTACGTTTTGAATTCCGGAGTTTTACTTGTGAGTACTTCTACGTTGCAGTATTGGTACTTTTATAAGTAAAACATTTGAGTCCTTTTTCCACCACTGTCCAAAATCAGACTTTTTATTATTATTTTAAAAACAGACACAAGAGTGTCACACAAACAGTGCCGCTTTAGACTCCACAGGGGCTCTACGCATGATACGGGACATGATACATGATACTGTACGTCCCCCGATTTTTTTTCGGGTTTCCCGCGGATAAAGTTACTTTTTTGGTTACTTTATTTCGGTTTTAGGGAGACAAGCAGCGCTGCGCAGCCTGCGCTGATGTGAACGCAGTAATGCACGTTATTTTCTGCTGAAGGGAGGGGGCGGAGAGGGGGCTCCTTTGATCGGCGGGTAGGCGGGGCCCCAGGCAACCTGCGTAGTGTGGACATTTACTACAATTGCCATATTGCTGTGTTATATACCTGAAAATGCCAAATAAATATATTAAAAAAAAAAAAAAACCTGCGTAGTGTGCGTGTAGGGAGAAGCGGCCCTGCACACAAAAATAGTGAAAATTAGGGATGTCCGATATTATCGGCCTCCCGATATTATCGGCCGATATTAGCATAAAAATTGATATCGGGAAAATATCGGTATCGGTTTTTGATTTTTTTTTTTTTTTTTTTTTTTTGGCTTTATAAATAAGTTACAGGAGTTCTTACTGTATATGGTGTGTGTGATATGAAATTTGAGCTTACCCTAATCACAATAATCCCCGCATATATCGGTATCGGTTGATATCGGTATCGGTAATTAAGAGTTGGACAATATCGGTATATCGGTTATCGGTAAAAAAGCCAATATCGGACAACCCTAGTGAAAATAGCATGTCTACAAGCTCGAGCTTGTAGACATGCTATTTTCACAAACACCGTGTGACACCCTTGTGTGATGAAGTAGGCCATTCATTTACAAAAGAGGGGAAAAAAAGCAAAAATAAGTGGAAAAGAATATGAGGTTTCTACCTGACGGCGAGGATAACAGTAGCGGGTGGCTAAAGTGGTGAAAGGCATGAGATAAGAGCGAGCTCAACTCCATCGTGGCGGCACCGAGAAACCCAATTTGTTTTAATGAGATTGAGCGCCAATCAATGGTGTTACGGATGCCGGGGACAAAAGTCAGAGTGTGTGCTCGCGCGTGCACGCGTGCGTGTGCGTGCGTGTGTGTGTGTGTGTGGTGTAAAGTAACCAAGTACATTTACTCAAGTACTGTGCTTAAGTACAATTGCAAGGTATTTTTGTACTTTACTGGAGTAATACTTTTCAATCTAAATGATTACATTATAAAACATTAACCACTTCAGCCCTATTTTTTATGTGTGAGTGTGAGTGTGAGTGTGAGTGTGAGTGTGTGTGTGTGTGTGTGCATGACTGAGTGAGTGCGTGCGTGCATGTGTGAATTACTATGACTGTGGCCTCATACATGTGAACACGCGCGCGCGCACGCACGCACGCACGCACGCACGCACGCACACACGCACACACGCACACACGTAATGTGTGAATGTGCACATGGCTGGGTAATTGTGGGTGAGCTCATATAGTAAGTATGAGTGTGAGTTTAACCTTTGGGAGTGTGACAATTAAAATGCACATAAAGCACAGACAGTGTGTATTGAGTGGAGGGGCGCTTTGGATATCGTTGCTGTTGGGCAGAAACCTCTTGTCTCCATATTCTCTAACTTGATGGAGACAATAATAGTAGTGGGAAAAGTACTCACATGTGTTACTTAAGTAAAAGTATCAATACTGCAATGTAGAAATATTCTGTTACAAGTAAAAGTCTGGCATTAGAAATGTACTTGAGTAAAAGTACATTGTCAAAACGTGTTTGTGTCAAAATGTACTTAAAGTACCAAAAGTAGCCTACTCAGTATGAAGAATGTCCCGTTTGACAAGTTTTCAAATGTATACAGATATTTTGAAAATAGCAGATCTACAAGCTCACAATGTGTCGCATCGTAAAAATAGTATTGCTTGAGTGAATTGCTTGAGTAAATGTAGGCTACTTACTGTAGTTACCACTTTACACCACTGCACCTAAAGTATAGTAAAATGCTTCCACTGATCCGAGCCGGAACACGATTGATTAATTGATTGGTTGATCAGAAGTTGATCAGAAGCTCATCTACAAGCTCATAGCGCGGCACTCGGTGCCGCGCTATGAGCTTGTAGATCTGCTATTTTTTTTTGAAAAATCGTGAAAATGTGTGCAAATCTTTAGTTTGAATATACATATACATATACTTTTTTAAAGCGAAAGTTTTTAACTCAAATCTTTGCTTCTGGGGATTTTACAAATGTCTTCTGAATCCTAAAGTACTTTTTCCTAAAAAAAAAATTTGATTTATTTGTTTTACTTATGTTGCTATATTATCAATGTTTTTTTCATGTCAAGGACCCCCAAAATAATATGTATATGACCGCGGACCCCCTCCCATCTAACAATATTTTGTTCCAGGGACCCCCAGGACCAAAGATTTGAGTTAAAAATGTATATAAAAGATTTTCAAAAATGTTCATGATTTTTCAAAAACAATAGCAGATCTACAAGCTCATAGCGCGGCACTCGGTGCCGCGCTATGAGCTTGTATATCTGCTATTTTTATATAGCCAAAGAAATCTTAAATTGACACAGATGCGTTCCCGGTCTTAAAGGGTTAAGTGGTCATAATGGGTGGACTTCGATCGCCTTTTCAAGATTTTCAAGTGGGCTCAGAAAACTCAGAAAAGGCTAAGACCCGCAGCTCCAGGAAATGCGTCACGATACGGAAATTAAGCGCTCTCAAAATATCATTTCATTTCGAAAAGAACACGGTAGATATGTTATTATATATATATGTATTCATATCATATATTAAGATATTATTATGAATGTGAAAATACGCTTTATGTCTCTCTGAGCGGTGAATGTCAGATATCTTCCTGGAAGCGAGGTTGCTGCTTTTAGAAAAACACACACAGTGTGTGTGTGTGTGTGTGTGTGTGTGTGTGTGTGTGTGTGTGTGTGTGTGTGTGTGTGTGTGTGTGTGTGTGTGTGTGTGTGTGTGTGTGTGTGCGCTTGTGCATTGCACTCAGCCAGTCTTTCCTGTCTCATTCCACAGGCTTTTGATAAATAGAAGGGAAAAAAGAAGAAAAATCTTTGAATCGAGATGTGCGTTTTATTTCTATTCTAAAGACGTAGGTGGACGGCAGCAAGAGTGGAGGGCTGGTTGAATACAGGAGACGAGATGACGTTGTTTCATAATCATTTCCCCTGAAGACCTTGGATATCTTTTAGTCATAGCACTTAAGAAAAAATATATAATGTTGAATAAAATCAGGTCTACTAACTGTAGTGTGTGCGTGCATGCGTTTGGACATTTTGTTATAAAATTCAGTTTTAGTTTGAATTAGTTTGTTGGCTTCCGTTTTTTGTTCGGGGTAGTCAGGAGCGGGACTCAAAAATCTCAGAAAAATTGTGATTTCAGCTATCTTTGATTTTAGTTAGTTTTAGTCATTTATAGTTTTTTTTGTAAAGGCTTCAGTTTTGTAAACACAATGCAATTTAATTTAACGTTTTTTGTAAAATTCAGATTTTTTATTTCAGTTAACCAAAACATTTCGTCAATTCTAGTTTAACCCATTAATACTTACGCATCTGTGTCACTTTAGATTTCTTTGGCTATTTTGGAAAAATCTTTTTAAAAAAATGTTTAGATTTTTTTCAAAAAACTGTTAGGATTTAGAAAACATTTTTAAGAATCGCCTCAGGTCTTAATGGGTTCATTTATTATGTTAGTTATAATTAACTTTAATAACCCTGATCCACAATCAGAGTGTCTGACCACTTACACCCTTGCAAGCGTTCTCTGTTCTCCTTGGGCTCCGGCAGCATGTGTCCATTATGACATCTTTGGGGACGCCGGGGCGTTTGTTGGGGGACATTAGCTAAAGGCAACACGTCATTACGTGACCATTTAAACCTAATCGCCCACTTTAGGAAAGCCCACAGGACGCGCCAAAAAAAAAAACGGACAGACTACGACATGGACCATTTGTACACCAAATGTCCTGGGTCGGCCCTCGGAGACCGCCATCTGTGTGTTTCTGTGTGCGTGTGTGCGCGCGTGTGCGTGTGCGTGTGTGTGCGTGTGTTTCGAGATCCGTGTGTGCACATATGTTGTTGCCTAATAGCACCATCTGATGCGTGCCTACTGGTGCTATTCAACAATAACCATAAAGTGACCCCATGTGCTCTCTCTCTCTCTCTCCCACCCACCCCAATTTCCTCGCTCTGGTCCCTCCTCCCAGTGTGTCTCTCTCATGCAATCATCTCTCAAACAGAGCGTACCGTCGTTTCAGGGCGCGATTGGAATGCTCTCCATCTCTCCCTCTCTCTCTCTCCCTCTCTGAATATAATGCTCTCCCTGTTGTCGCATGGCCACAGACCCCCATCAGAAAATCGTTTGTGCCAGGGATAGTTTTTAGTTTTATTCAAGATTATTTTTCTAAATAGCCAAAGTATTGTCACCTTGCTAAACTAATGGCCTAAGTCATTTTTTGAGGTAAATTATATTTTTTGCTTAAGTCAGCTCCTCTTGACACTGGCCACCTCTGGTAAAATCGCCCATCTCCTAATTGAAAAGGATCATGCTGGTTCCCTTCCCTTTTAGTATAATGGCCTAACCCCCTATAGTGACTTAGGCCAAAATAGGCTTCTTTTTCTTTGCCTAAGTCACATGGTTTTGTGATTTGAGGCCAAATTATTTACTGATTTAGGCCATTTGTTTTTTTACATTTATTTTCAGTCAGATGTAATCCTATTTAAACCTATTTGAATCTCTTATGTTACATAACTGTCAGACAGTGTTATTTTTTATTTTATAGCCATAATTTGTTATAAACATTTTGGGTGAAATGATTAAGAAATATCATATAGTTTTGTTTTGGATCAGTTTTTTATTTTTCCTGAAAAACTTGATAAAAATGACTTAGGCCATTAGTTTAGCAAGGTGACGGTATGACATATAGGGTTAAAATGGTTCAACTGATTTTTATGCTACTGTATATTAAAGGAGTAGTTCACCCAAAAAATGACTTATTTTCTATCAATTACACACATTACACGTTACCATCTTGGGCATGGGCCCAAAGTTCACATTATGATTCAAAACACATGCATAACACAAATAAGTGAAGCCACATATTGAAACCATCAATTTTAAAAACGTGTCATCACAGGTCCTAAAACGGTTCACACTGAAAGGTTCCATATTCTTGGAGCTGTAATTTGTCGCAGCTCAAGAGGCACTTTCCGTAAACGCGGGGTGACCTGTCAAAGAGTCGGCACATTCTCGGAAGATAAACTTTCCGTTTACTTGCTGGAAGTGACAACAGAACAAAATAACTCAAAGTTTAATGTTTGTTTGCAGTGTTGTGTACATCACTGTATTTTGTTTTAGTACTCGACTCCAATTGAGTCAAAGAATAAACACGGCCTGGTCAAATATAACTACTACAAGTGAAAGTTGCTCTGTCAAATCTGTAAGCTACTTGAGTTTAAGTGCCGGAGTACTTTTAAAAACGCTTAAGTATTCAAAAATACAAAACATAAAGTACTAAAAAGAAAGACACTCAATTATTTGTTTTGAGATGTTCTAAAAAAAAAAAAAGGAAAAGAGCAGATACAAACTTGTTGCATTGAGAGCTTGTAGATTGCCAAAAGGCTCTATGCACAGCAGCCATAGTATCACTTCCTTCACAGGTGTTACCAATGATACTAATGAAGGCTGTGTTCCATTTAGTGTAGCACAGTGGTTTCCACGACCCCCATAACTCATCTGTAAGGGGCCATTTGGAAGCCCATGAGGGTCCCTGGACCCCAACTGTAGACCCATTGGTGTAACAGAGTGTTTCCAGTGAGCCAACATGCACAATATCAGCACCCTGACTCTGTTGGACCAGAATGGAACAGAGCCTTCATTAGTATCATTGGTAACACCTGTGAATGTCTTCATAATATGGCTGCTGTGAATAGAGCCTATTCCCACTATATTTGAAATGGGGCTTACAGATCAGTCTTTTGTTCATACTGTGCTTTTTTCCCTTCCTAGGAATGTAGTGGAGTCAAAAGTACAATATTTGTCTTTGAAATGTAGTGGAGTGAAAGAATCCAAAAATAGAAATACTCAAGTAACATACAGATATTTTTTTCCTTTTTTCTTTTTAACTTAAGTACAGTACTGTCCACCAGTGGATGAATGACACCCTGTGATGGGAACACAGCAGGAAGGCATTTCGGTTGAATTGACAACCGACCCACCTCGGACACCACCTCAGACTAATACATCTGCCTGTCTGTGGCTTGAAAATCAAGTTGTCACTCAACACGATTACCAAGGTCCCATTATTGTGAGGCTAAAGGTTTTTGTGTGTGTGTGTGTGTGTGTGTGTGTGTGTGTGTGTGTGTGTGTGTGTGTGTGTGTGTGTGTGTGTGTGTGTGTGTGTGTGTGTGTGTGTGTGTGTGTGTGTGTGTGTGTGTGTGTGTGTGTGTGTGTTGGCATATTCAAGGTGATGGTGATTGATGCAACTTTAATGTTTCTGTGGATATTCTCTGATGTTATTGGTATTGGGTGCAGAGTGACCCGTGCTTTATTACTCTCTCTCTCTCTCTCTCTCTCTCTCTCTCTCTCTAGTCTCGTGCCTGTATGTCGGCTTGAGGCCCTGCCCTGTGTGTGTGTGTGTGTGTGTGTGTGTGTGTGTGTGTGTGTGTGTGTGTGTGTGTGTGTGTGTGTGTGTGTGTGTGTGTGTGTGTGTGTGTGTGTGTGTGTGAAAGCACTTTACCTGTGGCTAAGTGCCCTTACAAGTTTTTTCTAAGAGGACCGTCCATCCGTCCGTCGTCCATCCGTTCGTCTGTCTATACGCAGTTTCTCTCTCCCTTGATCTCTCTCCCTTTACCCATGTGTCTTCACTCTCTTTTTCACTCCCTTCCTGTTTCTCTCTCTCTCTCGCTCGTCGTCACGTGTCACCAGGGGTTGTGGTGCATTAGTAAATTGGAAAAAAATAAAAATATTGAAAATGTTTGGACATTTTTGAATAATTTAGCATTTTTTTCTTTACATAATATCTTCTCTTCTGGGGGGTCCCTGGTACAACACCTTCTCAGATGGGGGTCCACGGCCAAATACATATCTGTTTGGGGGTCCCTGACACAAAAAGGTTTGAGAACCACTGCATTAGTAGGGCTCCGCATGGTGCTAATCAAAGATGTTGTGTCTTTTTCCACATTACCTCCTGGCACCTGCCTCCAGCCTCTCTGTATCTCGGTACCACCCACGCACAGTGGTGGAAAGTAACTAGAAGTACATTTAGAGGTTACGAGAAACGTGACAGTAGTAGAAAAGCCAAGCGACATGTTCTGAAGTTTAATGAGCTAACACTTCATTGCACATGTGCGGGTGAACCTGTGTTTATGTTTGCGCGCACACGCACACGCGCGCACACGCACACACACACACACACACACACACACACACACACACACACACACACACACACACACACACACACACACACACACACACACAGTATCACTGCTGCAATGTAGAAGTACTCTGTTACAAGTAAAAGTCCGGAATTCAAAATTTACTTGAGTAAAAGTACAAATGTATCACAAATTCACAATGTACTTAAAGTAAGCTACCTACACGTGTGTGTGTGTGTGTGTGTGTGTGTGTGTGTGCTACATTTTTTGAAAAGATTTACAAGCTCAGCTTGTAGATCGCCTGTTTTCAAATAGCCTAGGTATAATATAGGGCTAAAGTGGTTAATGTATGTTTTATAATGTGATATATTTATATCTGCAAAGTAACTAACGCTTTCAAAAAATTGTAGTGGAGTAAAAGTACAATATTTGCCTCTGAGATGTAGTGGAGTAGAAGTAAAATTATAGACAATTGGAAATACTCCGGTAAAGTAAAAGTATCTCAAAATGTTTCAGTACTTAAGTAAATGTACTTAGTTACTTTCCACCACTGGTATTGCCATACTTGTGATGGCAAAAATGTCCCCACAAGTATAGTAGTAGTCTATTTAAGAAATACACATTTGGTAGTATAGGTTTTACAATAGGTAAAGAACAATAGGTAAAGATTCAGGTTGGGGGGAGGTTTAGGAATGGACATTGAGAAGTTAGCTTTAGGGGTTGGGATTAGAGTTTCCCCTATTTTGTACTTACTGTAGGGTTAGGGTTAGGTTGTTTGCGAGCTTGCCATTTTTGGGCAGTTTTACGGCTATTTTCAACGTCGTCCTAAACATTTGAGGTCCTCACAAGTACTATAACACAAACATGTCTGTCGTTACAGTCGGGCAGAAACCTTGAATGGGGGGGGGGGGGGGGGGGGGGCTAGGGCGCCAAATAGGCTCTATTCACAGCAGCCATATTATCACTTCCTTCACAGGTGTTACCAATGATACTAATGAAGGCTCCGTTCCATTTAGTGTAGCACAGTAGTTCTCAGATTTTTGAATCTCAGATTTCCACGACCCCCATAACTCTGAGAGTGTACAAATGGAACCAAATGGACCATTTGGTTCCATTTGTACACTCTCAGAGTTACACACCCGTAAAGGGCCATTTGGGAGTGTTTCCAGTGAGCCAACATGCACAATATCAGCACCCTGACTCCGTCTAACCAGAATGGAACAGAGCCTTCATTAGTACCATTGGTAACACCTGTGAATGTCTTCATAATATGGCTGCTGTGAATAGAGCCTATTGCCTAGGCCCGGCCCTGCGTGGGGGTGTGTGCGTGCGTGCCATTTTAATTACAAATAACGTTCGGTTGCATCATGGCCGCGGCGAACGTGCAGTTGTGCCTGTTGTGCGGTATGGGTGCGACTCCTCTCATTACCGTCTAGTCTGAGCTCTCACCGCCTCGCTTGTAAAGCGGAGTGTTAATGCCTGACCTCACTTAACCTCACAGCAAAGTCATCGTGATTACGCCCGTACATAATCTCAATAAAGCCACTCGAGCAGTGGGAGAACGAAAGAAAAAAAAAAACACACCGGCAAAACTTGCACACGACAAAGAAGCTTATTTCTATCGCCGCGTTACTAATTACTTCTGTCGCTATCGTTTCCAGATGATTATTTTTGCACATATACAGTACAAGGCCCTCTCGGAGACCCAAATTAAATAATTATGAATAAGTCATTATTATCACAAGAGGACTTTTTTTTTTAATACATCAGTGTCAGAGAAAAGAGTTAAGTACGCCATGCTGTCAGCCCTGTTGTAGCTTTGAACTTGATCGTAATTAGCTGTGCAGGGAGACAGAAGCGACGGAGGTTTGTTGTCCTGAGAGACTGTTGCTATGAACAGAACAATGCTAATTAACTCATATGTGTAAATATGTGTGATTAACCCATTAAGACCTGAGGCCGATTCTAAAAATGTTTTCTAAATCCTAATGGTTTTTTTAAACAAAAAATATAAAAATATGAAAAATATAGAAAATATGAAAAATATAAAAAATATGAAAAATATAAAAAATATGAAAAATATAAATATATATATATATATATATATATATATATATATATATATATATATATATATATATATATATATATATATATATGTATATATATATCTATATATATATATCTCAAAATATGTTGTTCCAGAGACCCCCGGAAGCAAAGATTTGAGTTACAAATGTTCGCTTTAAAATATATATATATTCAAAGATTTGCACAAATGTTCACGATTTTAAATAAAATAGCAGACCTACAAGCTCATATCGCGGCACTCAGTGTCGTGCTATGAGCTTGTAGATCTGCTATTTTTTTTAAAATCGTGAAATAAAATAATGGTTAAAGTGGTTACACAGATGCGTTCCCGGTCTAAATGGGTTAAGTAGGGCCCATAGCGAGAATGCCAATTAGCGTCACAGCAAAAGTGACAAGATTGCCACAGTGGCGTAGTCTGTTAGACGGGCTGCATGGTGCAGGCGCACACTGCATGCTGAAAAGAAAACAATTCACCATGAAAGAAAGAAAGACCAAAAAGAAAGAAAGAAAGGAAGACAGAAAGAAAGACAGGAAAAAAAGAGAGAAAGAAAGAAAGAAAGAAAGAAAGAAAGAAAGATAGAAAGAATGTTATGTCAGCCAGTAATACATGGAGAAGCGAGTATTTTATGTTGAAAAAGGCAGGTCTGCTACAAATCCTTAAGACCTTTCTGTTTGCTGTTGTTTACAGTTTTTGTTTTGCTTTATTTAATTTTCATAGTTTTTATAATTCATTCCGAAATATTATTTTATTTGCATCCATCCGTTTTATTTTAAAGTCATTTTATATTGTGTTGATATCTCAATGTTAATGTTTCGTGTAAATCATTTTGAATGGCCTTGTTGTTTAAATATACAAATGAACGTGTGCAATACAAATTAACTTGCCTTGCTTAGGTTTTCTTGTAAATATTCAAGCATTCAAAAGTACAACTTATGAAGTAGATGTTCTTTTTAATATTAAAGCATTGCTGTATTGAAATTTAGAAGAAGAAGAAAAAGGGGAAAAAAATAGAAGAAGAAAACAAAAGTGACATTTTGAGAAATGTTCAACTAGTGGAAATAGCAGATCTACAAGGTCACAATGTGTCGCACCATGACACGCTATGAGCTTAAAGACAGCTATTTTCATTATATTTGAAATAGAGCTTCAGTGGTTAATTCATGAGATATCAGTAGCGGAAAATGCTACTTGCTGTTTTGCAATTTAAATACATTTTGCCCTATATCCATAAAATGTAGACATTTTTAGACACGAGGTGCATATCAGGTTACAGCACATATCAGTAAAACACTGTTTTGCCAGCTCTATTGTTGCAACCTTTTGTTGCTTGCTTCTTCTTGCTTTAAGATATTCACCATAAAACAAAAAACAAAACAAACAAAAACTTTCAACAGATAGATTTACATTTTAGGCAGTGAGTGATGAGGGTTACATGGCGGCTTTCCGACATGTCGCCTTTCCGACGTTAACGAACCCTATACCTAACCCTCACCCTAACCCTAACCGCACGCGGAAGCCACTAGTCGGAGTGGCGAGATGTCGGCATGGAAGACGGTTACCAGTGATGAGAGTGATGCAAAGAGAATGGGAGGTATACCGTGATGCCAAAGATACCCTGCCATCGGGTCCCTCTGTATCGCGTATGAACCAAGCTCCATTTGTCACGCTCAAAGAGACGTTGCGTACTATCCTTATTAGCCCATTAAGACCGGCAACACATCTGTGTAACCACTAAAACCACTACTTTATACTTTGGCCATTCAAAAATAGCAGATATACAAGCTCATAGCGCGGCACCGAGTGCCGCGCTATGAGCTTGTAGATCTGCTATTTTTGAAAAGTCGTGAAAATGTGTGCAAATCTTTGAATAACGTATTTTCTAAAGCGAACATTTGTAACTCAAATCTTTGCTTTTGGGGGGTCCCTGGAACAACATATTTTGAGATGGGGGTCCGTGGCCAAATACATATAATTTTGGGTGGTCCTTGACATGAAGAAAGTTGGAGGACCACTGATATCATAGCAACATAAGTTCTTTTTTTTTTTTTTTTTTTACTGTTTAGAAGACATTTGTAGAATCCCCAGAACCAAAGATTTGAGTTATAAATGTTCACTTTAAAAAATATATACTCAAAGATTTGCTCACATTTTCATGACATTTTCAAAAATAGCAGATCTACAAGCTCATAGCGCGGCACTCTATGAGCTCGCTATTAGCTTGTATATCTGCTATTTTTGAATAGCCCAAAGAAATCTCAAAATGACACAGATGCGTTCCTGGTTGTAAATGGGTTAGTTGAGGGAGAGAGCTGATAGCTGTGTTGATTTTTTTCTTAGCTGTGATTTTCACTGCAGGCACACACTGTTCTTGAAGTGTGCTTGTGACACATTACTGCACTAGACCTAGTTTCTCAGAGTACAGTGTATTACTGTGGTTTTCAAGGACCCCCACATGTATGTGTGTTGGGCTGCAGGCCCCCCTCTGAAATTAAGTTGTGCCAGGGACCCTAGTACAAGATTATTTTTTTCCCCAAGACAAAAAAGGCAGATCTACAAGCTCACAGTGCATCGCATTGCAACGCGTTGGGAGCTAGTCAATGTATATAGGGCTAAATGGTTAAACTGATTTCGATGGGATATCAACCTCAAGGACCCCTGGGGGTCCCTGAGAACCATTGGTGCACTAGTCGTACAGTCTCAGAGGTTGCACAAACACAAATGCACTCAGGCACGCACACAGGCACGCACGCACACACGCACACACACACACACACACGCACACACTCACTTGATGGAATAGCATTTTGCATGGCCAGTGTGTCCATCTGAATGAGTTTAACAAGCCGATGGCCTGGCCACTACTCAGATGGAATAACGAGATAACAGCTTTCCAGCCATTACTATGAATGATATATAATTTACACTTCCTTTGTTTTTACAGGCTTTTGAAAAAAAAGCCTATTAAAATCTTTATTCTGAATGTGGATAAGGGGTCAGTGGCCAGCGGTCACTCTTGCTGAGAGACGGACCCTCCCCTCTGCACGGGAGAGGTGACGCTTTGACATCTAATAATGTCACTGTCGGCTGGAAACCTGGTATGTCCCCAAAGCGGTTACTTTTCAGGAAACTGAAAAAAAAATAACCTGTTTTCATGGATCCGATGTAGTAATTATTCAGTCACATGTCTTTTCATCTATATAGCCGTTCCACAAGATTTTAGATTGGCTATTTTTGCTACTGTTGTGTGACACTGATGAAGTAGGGCATTGATGTACGAAAAGGGTTAGGGTTAGGACTGTTGTGAGTTCAACCTAATTTAGCCCTGTAAAGCCCACCCTATGAAATTGACAGAAATGTTTAATTCAGTCAGGATGGAACACTCACGTCAAAGTAGATTTAGCTTTTTAATCGGTTGGGTTATTTTCCTTTTAACCCATTTAGACTTGAGGCCGATTTTAAAAACGCCTTCTAAATCCGGACCTATTAATAAAAAATATGTATTCAAAACTTACACAAAAATGATGTTGCTATGTACAACAAGAACCCCAAAAAGGGTTCCCGGCTTGAAAGGCATAATGCATGGGTTTAAAACAGAAACCGTTTTAGTCTTTATAGTCTTTCAGGCATCGGTGGACTTTGTAATATACAGTCTGTTTCCTCCTATACCCTTTACTTTTCACTTAGCCACTACCAGGCCATTGCTGGTTATCAAGATCAAGTTTCATATAGGTTAATAACAAATGCATGTATTTCTCAAGCCCTCAAAAGGCATGCAGAGCACAGGTATCCACCAGGAGGCAGAAGACATGTAGCAAATCAGAAGAGTGCCCTATTTTAAAACAGCATTGGCCTTAAGTTAAGTCATAAGACCTGGTACTTAAGACACGGAAAATAGGGCCCAATGTGTTTTTCAGTCAAGTATTTATCATATTGATGACCTAGAGGGCTCAGAACTGAATGTATCAAATATGATGCAAATGGCGTTATAGGGTTAGACATTGTAATTAACTGGGCTGGACAGATAACCCTGTACTTAGTGCGTTTAACCAGGTTTGTCCTGTTTAGACTCAACAGAATGTACAGAAAAAAACTATCTATCTCTATAAGGAATAGTAATTAAACAACATAAGGGGGTAGCTGAAGAGTGAGAGATTCCATTTCAGTCAGTCACAATAGAGCATAAGACAAACTCTTCTCCCATTAGGTTTGGAGTCGCATTTCAGTCAATTTCGACCTGTCCTCCAAAGGCTTCCTTTTTTAATTACAGATTAGAGAGTATAATCTTTACGGTAATTAGTTCAGAGGCGGCAGCAAGGACAGCCTGTTGTGAGGTGACATGCTTGCCTTCATAACAAGATAACGGTTTGACGAGGCTATCGGCCACACAGCCCGTCGTTCAGAGTCAGCAAAGCGTTGGCCCAGTGTTCGCTGCTCAATACTCGTTGGAGTCAAAAAAAGTTCTGTAATTGGCTCTATGCACAGCAGCGATATTGGAAAGAAATTGGGCCTCTGCCTTAACTCCTTCACAGGTGTTACCAATGATTCTAATGAAGGCTCTGTTCCATTTAGTGTAGCACAGTGGTACTCAAACCTTTTAATTTCAAGGATCCTCATAACTCTGAGAGTGTACAAATGGAACCAAATGGACCCGTAACACACCCGTAAGGGACCATTTGGAACCCCCTCAAAGAACCATGAGGGTCCCTGGACTAGAGCTCTTCACGGGCCCCCCGATTAAAAAAATACCCGAGAGGACCCGAGACCCGTACGGATCTGATCCGTGTTTTATCATAATCACTCGGGAGCGGGTCGGAATCGGTCAGTATTACCTCGGAACTCGGGTCTGTCTATCATTATGTGTAATACCCGCGTGGATCCGAGAAGACCTGTAGTATGCCTGCTGCGTGTGCGCGCGGCTGCACTACTCAGGAGAGAAACGCAATGAAGTGCTGTTTAACTTGTGTGTGATGTTTTAGACTGACCTGGGATCAGGTTTAGTGCAGCAGCGACGTGAAAATAGGGTGACCATATGTCCCGTTTTGTGCGGGACAGTCCCGCATTTCAGTGACTTTTCAAGCGTCCCGCAAATTGAGACGCTGTCCCGCATTTTGATTGATAGGCTCCAGTTTTCAAATATGCGTTTAAAATTTTGATTTTATCAATTAACTGGCTGTGCGCAGCGAAGCAGTGGAGCCTGTCATCAGGGGGCGGGCCGAGTGCGTGTGTGTGTATGTGTGTGTGTGTGTGTGTGTGTGTGTGTGTGTGTGTGTGTGTGTGTGTGTGTGTGTGTGTGTGTGTGTGCGTGTGCGTGTGCGTGTGTGTGTGTGTGTGTGTCTGTCTGTCGAGACTCGAGAGGAGAAACGCTGCGCAGGCTAAAACACTCGCCCCTAATTTTTTCGCCGACCGAGGCCGCCAGATATACCCGGGGCGAGTGTGTTTTGGGGCGAGTTTTTTTGGACGAGCCGGCCGCGTTATTGTTGTGAACGAGCAGTGAATTAAATCACGTGTTGCTGGTGGAATACAAGTCGGAAAGAAAATAATCTGCAGCTCAACAACATTTAAGAGGATACAAGAGCTATCTGTGCAAAAGCTGCAAAGTGTGCATATTTAAGCAAGTATTTTAAAACAGTGAAAGCTACCGAGGAAAAATTTAAAAAAAGGTGACTCCATTTAAAAGTCTGCATCCCTGGTCCATTTTCACCTCATCACCATGCACTGCTTACAACAATGTGGTTACTGCATGCAACACGCACCAAACAATACACTCATGCACACACGCACACTACATTATACTGGTTTTACTGATCCTCACATCCCATCAGTTTAGTTTTTGTTTGGTTGTTTGTTTTTGGTTAATTCATACATATTCATTTTGGCTTTCTGTGTCTCCCTTGTTTCATGTTGTGGCTCTAGGCCAGGGTCGTAACAAGGTTATACTGACTGAAAGGCAATACAAACTCCACATCCAGTCTGATTTAAAAAAAACATTGACCGGCCAGAGTCCCCCAAGGCTTTATAATCATACTAGGACCCCCTCCTTTTTTTCCATAGGCTCTACACACCTTGCTGGAAATAGCTGATCTACAAGTTCACCCCAGAATAGGGATGCTATGGAGCATGTGATGTATAGAGAGATATAGCCCTAGAATGGGCTGTATTCAGTGTTGGAAAGTATAAGTAAATGTACTGTACTTAAGTACAATGTTGAGGTATTTGTACTTTACTTGAGTATTTCCAATATGTTTACTTCTACTCCACTACATCTCAGAGGCAAATATCGTACTTTTACTCCACTACAATTATTTGAAAACTTTAGTTACTAGTTACTTTGTAGATTTTTATGATTATTACAAAAAAACATACATTAACCACTTCAGCCCTATACATTTCGGCCATTTGAAAATAGCTGATCTACAAGCTCACAATGCGTCACATTGTGAGCATTATCATATTAACAGTCCCATAAATTGTCTTATAAAAAATCTTGAGAATTACAACAACACACAACAACACAAGGAAACAAGCCGTTAGGAAACTCAGGAGTTCAAATGACTGAAGGGCGATAAGTACTACAGTACATTTTAGGAAGGAAACCGTGGGCCATATAAAATCTGTCCTTGTGCCAAAATTGTCGGACTTTGTACATGTCTGTGTTAGGAGGCCATATTCTGTCTACACTCAAAACACAAAGAAATCCTAACTGAACCTCTCATGGTTAAAGCTTCAAAATCACTGGATTTATTTCTGTGGGAAAAGGACCATTACTCTCTCTATGCCAGTTACTAGCTCTATATCAGTAGAAATACCAGCATTAGGTTTTGAGACAGCTCATTCCATAATGGATGCCCTGGCTGAGGTAGGAATCAATGTGGCTGATTTGCCTTTGACTCAGCCGTCCTGCATCTTTACCAATTCATCAACAGACAATCAGTTTGAGGAACCATTATTTGAGTCTTTAGGCGTGCGCGCATGCACAGGCATCGCTATGTGTGGGTCTTCTAAGTGAGCGCATAGACTCAAGCCCACGCTGTATTGACGACTGCCAGCCAGCCCCAGAGGTCCATCAAAAAAATGCCCAGGTTCACACAGACACACGCGAGGCTTTCAGGAAGTAAAAGCGGCCATTTATTATTCTGTGTTGAAGTCAGCCTTTTGAGCGCTTTGCTTTCAAACTTGCCTCATGCCTTCTCCCCCTGTAATGACCGACCGCACGCACGCACACGCACACGCACACGCACACACACACACACACACACACAATCATGTTGGTATTGCTATACGTGTGAGGACATCAACATTTAATGACGCCAATGTTAGGAATGCCATTTTAACCATAAATTTGACCTTTTTACCAAAGCCTGAGTTATGCGTAGTTGCATGACCGTGTGCAACCAAGTATAAATCAGACATAACTCTAATCCTAACCCCTAAACCTATCGATTTTGCCCTCACATAAGTATAGTAATACAAACACACGCTCACACACATGTACGCACGCACACAAGCACGCATGCACGCACACACGCACACACGCACACCAAACTCCTCAGCTGCCAATGACGGAAATTCTAGTTCATGAAATATAAATGAGGCTCACATAGCACTTCACACACAGGGCGGGTCACAGACTGTTGCACGGCTGTGTGCGTCTTAAACCAGTGGCTTAAGGGAAGGGCCCCCGCCATGGGGGCCAATTGGAAAATAGAAGGGAGAAGACCAAATAGCTATGGCTATTTGGGTGTCCTGGGCACAGAAGAGAAATTACTGTCTTAAACGGTGGGTCAGGGCACAAATGTGGGACGCAAGGAGCTGTGACACGGTAACGGTCAGAGAATAATATTCAAAGATGAATGTACCGATTATTATACTGTATATTGTACTGTATTGAAGCATAGACCTCATGGTCTGTTCAAAATTGGAAGTGCCAGTCAAAGTAACAAGGTTACAAATCATAAGATAAACCTAAAAATAAAACAAAATGGCGAATTACTAATAATAGGGAACAGTCTCAAACGTTAAGGTAGTCTGGGGTGGAGGCAAAGCTTTGTGAGAAAAAAAACAGCAGTGTGTGTAGCAGGCAGCAATGGAGTAATAATAATAATACTACACTGTATTTATATAGCACCTTTGATGATGTAAATGCAGCTCAAAGTGCTTTACAGAGCAAAAAAACACAAAACAAAAAAAACTTAAGACATATTCAAATTTAAATAATGATATGCTCAAAATGCCAGGTTGGAAGATACAGTAGTTAACTCTTTTTTTCACCAAAATCTGTTTCCTGTAAAGTTTCTGACCAATTCTGACCAGGCGCATGTTATGTGACAGAAAAAAAGAAAAAGAAAAGAAAGAATAAATCATTGTATTTCATCCACCGCACAGCTTTAATCGACTAGATAATGAAGGAACAAGCATCAATCCTCAGCGGTTCCGCAGCGCATGTAAAAACGGTGATTACATCAATTATGTCCAAAATGTCCTTGTGCTGCGCGGAGGTCCAACACCTTCCAGCAGATGCATTACCGCCGTCCGAACCCCCCCCCCCCCCCCAACAACAACGATCCAATTTAATACCCGCCATATTATCCAATAGCGCACGGGGTCCAGTGCACGGAATCCAATGTCCCCGGCGTCAGAAATGCGCTCCCATCCATCTGTTGATTGTTGGAGAGAAGAAATAAATATATATAATCACATATTCTAAGCTTTCATTACCCCCCCCCCTCCCCTCCTCGTGCAGGTTTATCAATGTTTTCATTTTCCCCATCTATCTATCTGTGGAATTCAATTTGGAGGGCCAGAGGCTCGGAGCGTGATGTGCCTGGTAGCTATTGATGTAGGCCGTGTGCTTTCTCTGGCCCCTCCCGGCGAGCCACAGCAATTTTCTATCTATTTACGCCGGCGCTATGACCCCATTGATTTCAAATATAGCCCCCATCGCCGCCCGCCCGCCATGGCTCATCTGTGATGCATGCGGCGGGGACGGGCCGCTGATCAACAGCACGGTGGCTTCTGAAAGAGCCCCCCCACCCCCCATGTGTGAGGGGGGGCCGGCTAAATCAGCCGGCTAAATGCCCACTTCTGTCTCTGGTCGCTGGTGCGATCACGGCAGAGAATTATGGGTAGCGATATATATATATATATATATATATATATATATATATATATATATATATATATATATATATATACGGCGAGGCACACGTTGGATCAGAGATCCCTCTTGGTCGATAAGGACCAGGTGCTGCCTTTTGTGAAACTCCAGCTTAGATTCTAGTCTTCGACTCAATGCCGAAAGACCGTACAGTAAGTCATTTAATGACTTGTCAAGGACCCCCAAAATGATATGTATTTGGCAGTGGACCCCCATCTCAAAATATTTAGTTCCAGGGACCCCCAGAAGCAAAGGTTTGAGTTACAAATGTTCGCTTTAAAAAATATATATTCAAAGATTTGCACACATTTTCACGATTTTTCAAAAATAGCAGATCCACAAGCTCGGTGCTGCGCTATGAGCTTGTAGATCTGCTATGTTTGAATAGCCAGAGTATGACATATGGATAAAGTGGTTAAAATGATTGTGACGCTTTATTAACTCATTTAGCTGGGGACCCCCTGGTACCCCTCCAAGGACCCCTGGGGGTCCCCGGACCCCACTTTGAGAACCAATGATTTATGACACCCGTATGTTAGGTGTTGTGTTGTTACATAACAATCCCTGCATGAGCGTGAGTTTAACTTCATTGAGAGTACAGAAGAGAGTGTCTTTTTGTATGGATGTGTATGACTATTTCCTATAACGTGCTCAAAACTGTGTGTCCTCAGTCCTTCATTCTTGCCACCACTAAAAACTCCAATCCAAAGAAAAGGAAAAGGCTCGACTTGAAGTGAGCTTCTATTCAGGAGAGAGGTTTGATGGATTCCATTGAACTCTGTGAACTTATGTGAAAGTACAATCCATCTGTCTCCGCACGCCGGCCTCCCCTCCCTCTTTATATCTCACTCCGGGCTTCTCGCCGTCACCGGGGGGAAATCCTTCAAACTTTCCGAACTTTAGTGGATGACGGCGAGAGAGCAGAGGAGATTTCCAGGGCCTCAGCCTTGATGCTCATCACTATCCTTTCTAAAGCCTCCATAACACCTCCTTCCTGTCTGGCTCTCCGGAGAGATGAGTTTGCGCCAAACACACAGGCCAAACCATGAAAGCTTATATGTATTTGGCCACGGACCCCCATCAAAATATTTTGTTCCAGGGACCCCAGAAGCAAAGATGTGAGTTAAAAATGTTCGCTTTAAAAATGTATCTATTCAAAGATTTGCACACATTTTCACGGATTTTCAAAAATAGCAGATCTACAAGCTCATAGCGCGGCACAGAGTGCCGCGCTATGAGCTTGTATATCTGCTATTTTTGAATAGCCCAAAGTGTAAAATAATGCTTTTTAGCTCAAATCTAAAAATGACACAGTTCCAGGTCTTAATGGGTTAAGTAAAAAATAAAATAAAAAATGAGTGTCTGTACTTTACTTTATTTTTTGACATTTGTAACTTTCACTCCACTACATTTCAAGGATAAATATTGCAAGATTATGCGATCTCTGTGACCGAGACAGACACTCCCGCATAGGGCACCCGTAGGATGTGCGAAACCATGGTCAACCCTGACCGACGGAGGCCTATGACGATGACATTTCTAGGAAGGAAAAAAGGTCTTTATGAATTAACCACTTAAGCCGTATACTTCAAATATTGAGAACAGTCAATTTACAAGTTTGCAACACGTTGCAGCTTGACGATCTGCAATGTCACTATTATTGAGATTGCACTTTTGAATAATGTAAGCATTATTTAAAAGCATGTACTCAAGTACTTGTCACTAGTTGAGTAATATTTCACCACCACTGTCTGTCTTGAAGCTAAAAATGTGTTTTTAGCTTGTAGATCTGCTCTTTTGGCAAAGCGAAGCCCTTGTGCGATGGACTATTATCGTCTGTCCGGTGGAAACCTCATTATGTGCAAAACTGTTACTTTCCAGGATTCACATTCAGAAGTACCAAAAGTTGCAGATCTACTGTACAAGCTTGCTGATCTGCTACTTTTGATGCTTTTGCGCGACGCTGTTGTATGATCAAGTAGGGCAGGGGTCTTCAACGTTTTCAGGCCAAGGACCCCCTCTATATTGTATAAAATTGTGTTTCTGATTAAACTTTTTTGCTAACTTTGTCTGCTCTTTTTCCCCTCTACACCTATACCTCTTTGCCCCCCCTATACCTCTCCCCCCCCCCCCCCCCCCTCTCTCTCTTTTTTTTCTCTCTCTCTCTCTCCCTCTCTGTGTCTCAATCCTCCTCCCCAAGTGTCTTGGAGCTAATTGCAGTAATGAATTTGTGTGTCCTATTCTGGCCCAGTCTGGTCACTACCGGAGTGTGAAATCAATTTAGCGCTAATCACTGAGAGGGTGGGTGGCCAGGAACTGAGATAAAGGCAGCTCTTACTTCTCACACACTTTCAATTAAATACAAAAAAGGGTGGATAAAGAAGAAGAACAATTGAAATATGAGGAAATACCAAGGGATACATGTTTCAGCTCGACTTTTCAGAGGCAAGAACGTGTATCACATAATATCCCTGCATCACTCTATTCTGATGTGATTGTGAGATTCACGTTAACAAAAGGGCAATGCAAATATTTTTTAGTTTGCATTATTAAAGTTTTTATCCCACGATTTTTCTAACCCAATTTGTTCACCCAGTGCCAATTGCCTAATCCGTAATCCTGCGCGCTACTCTCCCTCTGCCAGCTTGGTGAGAGCCCCAAACTGAGCTCATGCTTCCTTCAATGCATGAGGAGTGAGCAGGCCGCTTCTTATCACCTGAACATGGTTATTCCAACTAGTTCCTTTCCCCTCCATCAGGCGCCCGGCTGACCAGGGGGGAGGCAGTATAGAGACCAGGACTACTGCATGTTTTTGTGAGGGTACCTACCCTAGGAGACACGGGACAACATGCAAACTCCACACAGAAGGGCCCTTTCGCCAACCCCACCTAGGGTATGGGCACTGATGACGCGGAAGAGAGGACACGCCCCCCCCAGTGCCCAGGACCTGCTCGAACCCAGGACCTTCTAGCTGTGAGGCGACAGCGCTACCGACTGCGCCACCGTGCCCCCAGCCTTAATGTTTACTATTAAGAGACCACGCCTCTGCTTAAAGTTGTTCTGTGCAAATTTAAAAAAAAACGACTTTTAGAAGCCTCTGCTGGTCATTACCGTCACTGCAGGCCGTTTCTTTATTACTGCGTTACCCAGAATTCCATTCGTTTTCACCGGAAGACGGAAGTGTTTCAAAAAGCGTTCTTTGAATTGTTTTATACGATCTGTGGATCGTTTCTCTTAGCCAGTGGAGCATTAGTTACCGTGAGCTGTGTTTTCTTTTTATGTTTTTTTTTCGTTCTTCAAATCATACAATCTCTTAAAATCAGCGTGAGTTTCCTTTTGTTATTAGCGCGGTAGTTCCTGGCCAAACAGGAAACCGGCGCGGTAGTTCCTGGCCAAACAGGAACCTGGTGCATTTCCGCTTCCATTTTCCGGCCAGATGACGTCATTTTCGAGGGAAAGTCATGCTCGACAGCGTTCAATAGAAAATATATAAATACATTTCGGGGGTGAAATTCATGGAGTGGGTGTTGTGAAACATTTGCCACTCACAAAAGATATACAATTTAACTTTAGTTTTACTGAAAACGTTACCTAGTATTACTTTAAGTTAAACAACATTTATTGAACAAAATGAGATGGATGTGTATTGGACTCAGGAGCGGTATGTTGCCTCTGCTCGCTTGAAAGGAATGACCGGAAGGTGGAGATGGAAGATCTCGAGGCGGGCGACTGTCGCATGAATCTCCTTGGTCATTACTAGTGTTATTCATTATTGTCTGTTGAAATTCATTAGCCCCTGCTTGAAACAATCCAGCCCCCCCACCCCCCCCCCCCCGCCCCAATCCTCTGGGGCCGCCACTGGCAATGGGATATATTTGACACCAAGATTGTTTTTAATAGCAATGTTTACCTTTGAAGAAACACACGCGCACATACACACGCACACACACACACGCACACACGCTCAAGCAGGAAATTGCATCGGAAGTTTGTTTTTCAACCTTGTCTCTTTGGCTTTATCTTTCACCTCAGTCATGGTCATATTGAAAGGACGAGCGTGTTTGGTCTTTGGAGAGACGGAGTGAAATAAGGAAAGATGACACAAAGAGATGAAAGGACAGATAAAGAGCAAAAGAGAGGGAATGAAGAAGAGAGAGGAGGAGAGATTGTCTCTGTCCTCAGGGCTGTGGTTTAGCTACCTTTACAGGAACTGACACTGTCACCGACACACACACACACACACACATGACCTTTTAGTTAGATTTGTGCGTGCGTGCCTGCCTGCCTGCCTGCCTGCGTGCGTGCGTGCGTGCGTGCGTGCATTTATAGGCTATGAGAGGTCCACTCATCATAGCCCACCCTTAACCACTCACATACATTCTCACATGCATACCCACGCGTGCATGCGCACGCACGCACACATGCGCACGCACGCACGCATGCGCACGCACGCACGCACGCACGCACGCACACACACACACACACACACGCACGCACGCAGGCACACGGACACGGACATACACGCACACACACGGACATACACACACACACACACACACACACACACACACACACACACACACACACACACACACACACACACACACACACACACACACACACACACACACACACACACACACACACACACACACACACACACACACACACACACACACACACACACAGCCACTGGGACCCCGACCGTTGGCAGGAGGCCCCTACTGTCCCCCCAAAAGGTCAGGGAGGGATGTCCGTGTCATTGTCTCATGTGATCACCGTGTGACACACAAGTCAGGTCCCCGCTGCGGTTGTCCGTTACCGACGGCGATGACCTTTGCAAAGCGGTAGTAGAATAATGAATACCTGGAGCATTTCAAACTTGAAACGTTAAGAGGGCTTGATTTACATGACCTTGCTCTTGGGGTATTAAGATTAATCTTACCTTTAAATGCATTAACGTGCACATTATATTTAATAGTGGGTTTAACGTGAATACATTTTGTGGATTTATTATGTAGCTAGTAGGCTACATGGTACACACAACAAGTGAGTCATAGGTTTAAAAAAAAGGAAATGTCGGCAATTTTAGAAAACAAATACAAATGTACAAAGTTAGCAAAAAGTCAAAAGAATCAATCAAGAAGAATCAATAATGTTTATTCGTCATTACTCCTACATGTACACAAAGGGAAATGCAATATGTGAAGTACTGTGCTATTACTGCAACATAGAATAATAATAACAATAATAATAATAAAATATAAACTAAGATGAGATTAATATATATGTGTGTGTACGTGTGCGTGTGCGTGCGTGCGTTTTCTCTTGTGTGCCCCTGTGATGCCCAGGAGGCAGTAGGCCTCGCACAGGGATTTTCCCACAAAGCCCCCTTCCTCCCACTTCAATGGGCACGCACCGTACACGGCATGGAAAGTAACTAAGTACATGTACTAAAGTACTGTACTTAAGTACAATTTTGAGGTATTTGTAGGCCTACTTTACTTGAGTATTTCCAATTCCCAGTACTTTTACTTCAGCTCCACTACATCTCAGAGGCAAAGTATTTATACTTGCCAGTAACAGAATAAATTGACAAAAAAAGAAGGGAAAAAAGGACAGAACTAGAAAAAGTGCTCTTCGGAGCACAGGTCTCCGCCAGGTCAGGTAGGTTATTGTGGCCTCCTGGTGGCGCTATAATAGGCCAATGTGAAAAGGGTGCCATTCCTTATTAGGCCTTGCACAGCAATTGGACACTGACTGCATTCATGATTTGAGGCATTTTGTTAAAAAACATTTGTTTTGCTAAATTAGACCTGCTGGTGGCGCTATAACAGGCCAATGTTAAAAGGGTGGCATTTGTTCCTCAACATAGTGTGAATGTGTGTGCAAAGTTTGACTGCAATCGGACAGTGCGTTCATGATTTGCGGAATTTTGTTCAAAAAAAGCCACTAATGCAAACTTTAGATGTCAATCTTAGCCAATCAGGATGGAATATGAAAAATCAAACACATCCGTCTTGATCACATGACTATAGACATCATGTGTACCGATTTGCGTGAAATTTGAAAAAAATGGGAAGGATTAGTATTAAAAAAAATTGTTTTACATAAGTCGACCTCCTCATGGTGCTATAAAAGCCGATTTGAACATTTTCTTCCTCTGCCTAATGGGAATGTGCGTGCAACATTTGACGGAAATTGCATGCTGTGTTCATGATTTGAGGCATTTTGTTCAAAACGGAGCACTGCTGCAAACTTTGCTGCAAGACATTTTTAGCCAATCAGGATGGAATATGAAAAATTTGAAAGACCCGTTTTGTTAAATGACTATAGCGATACAGTGTAAAAAGTATGTAGGAGTACTGTCAAAAAAATATGTTTTGCACAAATCGGCCTCCTGGTGGCGCTATAAAAAGGCCCATGAGAACATTTAGGGGCAGAGGTTCTGAATTGGCATCCAGGTTGTGTGTGTGCACAGTTTCGCTGCGATCAAGCCAGCGGTGCCAGAGATTAGCTGGTCACAGACGGACAGACACACGGACACACACACGGACGGACGGACAGGGGGCAAAAATTACTCTCTCAAAAATACATGGCCTACAGTATAGTCAAGACAGAATCAATGTAGGTCTGATAATGATGCACCGTGCATGTTTAAATCATGTATACTTTACATTACTTAAGACCACTTTCTATAACACCCATGTATTCTTTTCTGCTTCTTTCTTTTTTAAATATTTTTTTTTGGGGAAAAAAATCCATTTTGACATTGAGGTGCCCAAAATGTTTAGGTGACCCCACTCGACCTCTATCCACACAACCGGCCTCCTACACAGGCCGGTTTAGGGTCAAATCAAACAATAAAGGCATTTCTCATTTCCACGGAGACCCCCTGGGGGCCCCCCTCTGGGCTCCTTACCGGGGGGGCCCTCGGACTCAGCTATACCAGCCCTGCAACATCAACACGTCCCCGTGTCTTTGGGAAGTGTCGGGCTGTGAAAGGTAAGAATCCACTCTGAGAATTCAGCCCTGAGGCCATGCAGTTGGTATGCAGACGGTGAGCTCTGCTTCTTTTCAGCAAAAAAAAACCTTTCCTATCCTTGAGACTAGACCCCACCGCGCCACGACCTATGTGTGTGCGTGTGCGTGTGCGTGTGCGTGTGTGTGTGTGTGTGTGTGCGTGTGCGTGTGCGTGTGCTTGTGTGTGTGCAGTGGTGGAAAAAGTACTCAAATGTTTTACTCAAGTAAAAGTACCAATACTGCAAAATAAAAAATATTCAGTTACAAGTAAAAGACCAGAATTCAAAATGTACTTAAAAGTACAAAAGTATTGGCATCAAAATATACTTAAAGTACAAAAAGTAAAAGTACTACAATATTTGAAAATAGCCTAGGTATAAAATAGGGCTAAAGTGGTTAATGTATGTTTTATGATGTAATAATTTATATCTGAAAAGTAACTAGTTACTAAAGTTTTCAAATAATTCTAGTGGTGTAAAAGTACAATATTTGCCTCTGAGATGTAGTGGAGTAAAAGTAAAAGTATTAGAAATTGGAAATACTAAAGTAAAGTACAAATACCTCAAAATTGTACTTAAGTAAATGTACTTAGTTACTTTCCACCACTGTGTTTGTGTGTGTGTGTGTGTGTGTGTGTGTGTGTGTGTGTGTGTGTGTGTGTGTGTGTGTGTGTGTGTGTGTGTGTGTGTGTGTGTGCGCGAGCGTGTGTATGTGCAAGCGTCTGTGCGTGTGTGTGTGTGTGTGTGTGTGTGTGTGTGTGTGTGTGTGTGTGTGTGTGTGTGTGTGTGTGTGTGTGTGTGTGTGTGTGTGTCCAACCGAAACTTGAAATGAAAGCATAGTCATTCAGGTAGGTGCTCGGGTGGCGCAGGGATAAGGTATCTATCCCTGCGCCGTACAACACCACGGAGTCTATGGGTTCAAATCCACCGCGGTGCGTCCGGTTTGGCCGAGCATAATGTTCGAAACACAACTGGCCTGTGTTGTGCTTTATGTATGAAATTGTACTTATTTTTTGAAAATGTATGAAATTCACTCATTTCTTTTTAATTTCTGAAAACGATTATTTCTTTACTTTTAGAAAAAAAAAAATATATATTAATGTCATGACGTAGGCCCTAACCGGGTACAAATGAATTGGCAGAACTACTATATTGTGGAGAAAAAGGGCAAAAAAATTATTGGCTACTAAACATTTATTTTTTTTAAAGCAGCGGCATTCACTCCCAAATCATTTCCTGTTTAAAAAAACACAGCAGTACTGTATACAAACAAAAGACACGTAGCAGCACCTTATCGTCTGTCATGTTTCCCCTTTCTATTCCTTGGAAAAAAAGTGCAGCTAAGGGCTGGCTTGGTCCAATCTGACGCGCTGCACACATCTGACACAAAAGCATCCTATTTGGCCCTCGTGTCGCCTTTTGTTATGCATATGAGTCATCACGTGGCCACTACGGTTGAATGGGGTGGAGGTGAGAGTGGACGAGCGAGAGCGAGAGAGAGAGAGTGTCTCCCCAAATGATATTAACCCTTTAAGACTGGGCATGTCTTACTGGGCATCTGTGTGTGATTTTAAGATTTCTATGGCCATTAAAAAATAGCAGATCTACAAGCTCATAGCGCGCCACCGAGTGCCGTGCTATGAGATATATTTTTAAAGCTAACATTGTTAACTCTGTTACAACTTCAGGGGGTCCCTGGAACAAAATATTTTGAGATGGGGGTCCACGAACAAATACATAAAGGTTTTGAGAACCACTGATTTTATAGCAACATACGTTCAAAAAACAGTTTAGAAGACACTTGTAGAATCCCCAGAAGCAAAGATTTGAGTCACAAATGTATATAAATATATATTGCAAAAATAAAAATCATCATTTTAAAAAATAAATAAAAATGCAGATCTACAAGCTCATATCGCGGTTTTAAAGAAATCTCAAAATGACTCAGATGCGTTCCCGGTCTAAATGGGTTAAGACAACCGGACGGGGGTGGGGTGGGTTGGGGGGAAGGAGGGCTTGGGGTGGAACGGGAAGAGGATTACAAGCACCTGCAGATGACAGGGGGGAAAAAAGGAAAAGACACCAAAAGCAATTTAGCCCCGACGGAGTGACACGCACATGCGCGCGCATATGTGATGTGTGTGAGTGCATGTGCGTGTGCGCGTGTGCGTGCATGCGTGTGTGTGTGACAGAGGATAGAGATAGGAGAGGGAAAGGAAGAATAGAGCGAGCGGAGTGGCGGGGCCCACAAAGTGTATATATAGGTCTTGCGTAATCACACACTTGTTTTTCTCACTCTGCACTCGAACAAGAAAGAATTGTTTGGGACTAATTCCTGAGAGCAACTTAGGGGGGGATTTGTCGGAGTGTTTCAGACGAGAGGAGCCACGGGTTGACTTTCTGACATGAATAACAAAACGTTTAAGTCTCTCCCGATACCGCCTTCCCCTAAAACACGCACCGCGAACGCAGACTAATGCGACCCCGTCGGCATTGAGTAGATCTGCTACTTCTGGCAAAGGAAGGAAACAAGAGCAGACCAAATACATGTTTTTTTAGCTGACATTTCCCCTAGAATTTGGATGCTATGGGGTTCAACTGGTTAACCCATTTAGACCGGGAAAGAATCAGATCTACAAGCACTACGAGCTTGTAGATCTGCTATTTTTGAAAAATCGTGAACATTTGAGCAAATCTTTGAATTATATCTTTTAAGCCAACGTTTGTAACTCAAATCTTTAACTCAAATCTTTCTACAAATGTTGTCTAAATCCTAACAGTTTTTAAAAAAAAGTTTCTATATCAGTGGTTCTCAAAATTTTTCATGTCAAGGACCACCCCAAAGTATATGTATTTGGCCGCGGAACCCTATCTCAAAAATATTTAGTTCCAGGGACCCCCATGAAGCAAAGATTTGAGGAGTTAAAAATGTTCGCTTAAAAACATATATATTCAAAGATTTGCACAAAATGTTTGCACGTGATTTTTTATAAAAATAGCAGATCTACACGCTCATAGCTATGAGCTTGTATATCTGCTATTTTTTTGAATAGCCCGGTTCGAATGACTTAAGTGGTCCTCCCGATATACCGCCTTCTCTGAAAACACACGCCAATGAATCCAAACCCCGTCGGCATTGAGTTCCGTGGTGGTTGTAAAGAAAAAAAGGATGTGGCGGGGGTGTGTGTGTGTGGGGGGGGGTGGGGGGGGGGGGGGGTGGTCGGGTGTCAGTAGGGCTTATTACACGAGCCGAGGTGATACGCCGGCGCGAGCGTCTCTCAATTCCAGCGCTTTTGTGTGATGTTTCAGCGACGGCCCGTTCGATCAAAAACACTGTGAATCCCCACCGATCCGTTTCCTCTCCCCGGGGGATTTGCTTTTCGTTCTTTTTTTCTTTCTCTCCCCTGTAAAAGCTGCATCAGATCAGATATTCCACCCGTGCGGATAATCAAGACTAGTGCTGGCAGACAAGTCAATTAGCTTCTGCTGAACTAAAACCCTGGGAGTTGCTATATAACCCTTTAAGACCGGGTTATCTTTGGGCTATTCAAAAATAGCAGATATACAAGCTCATAGCGCGGCACCGAGTGCCGCGCTACGAGCTTGTAGATCTGCTATTTTTTTTAAATCATAATTTTGTGCAAATCTTTGAATGTATGTTTTTTAAAGCTATTTTTCTTAACTCAAATCTTTGCTTCTGGGGGATTCTACAAATGTCTCGAACTCATGTCAAGGACCCCTAAAATTATATTTATTTGGCCGCGGACCCCCATCTCAAAATATGTTGTTCCAGGGACCCCCCAGAAGCAAAGATTTGAGTAAAAAAAAGTTTGCTTAAAAAAAATTGATTTGTACACATTTTCATGATTTTTCAAAAATAGCCAAAGTATAAAATAACGGTTAAAGTGGTTACACAGATGCGTTCCCGGTCTTAAGGGGATAAAGAACACGAAATATGGTGTGTGTGATCGAGAACGGTACCGTTTGCAACATAGTGCACGTTATAATGAGCAAGTCAGGGTTTTTTTTATCGCAGAGAAGGAGGGGGAAAAGCGAGGGTAAAAAAGACCAAGCTGCTCTGGGGGTTCTTTCATCCCTCAGGTCTTTCACCGTCTCTGTGTAGTCAGTGATTCTCAACCTGCGGGCCGGGGACCACAGGTGGGCCGTGAGGATACTGCAAGTGGGGCCCCAAAATAATCGGGAAAGCACTAAGATTGTAGTTATGATATAACATTAAAGGGATAGTTCACCCCCAAAATGACTTTTTTTTTGTATCGATTAGTCACCCCATGGAGACTTGAATTCATGGATATTTGTGTGTTTTTTGTCGCATTCCTCGGCCAATAATTTGATGACCGGCAGCGGTTCCGGTAGGAGACACACACAAAGAGTCTCCTTTGTATCTCTCCTACCGGAACACCGCTGCCTACCGGTCCGCCGGTCATCAAATTATTGTCTTAGGAATGCGACAAGAACAAAAAAATATATCCATGAATACAAGTCTCCATGGGGTGATCGATATTTTTTTTTTAAATGTTGGGTGAACTATCCCTTTAATATAATAACGGATGTTTTATTGATCCAAAGCCACAACACAATCGACTGATTGATCATTAAATCCCCCCCCCCACACACACACACACACACACACACACACACACACACACACACACACACACACACACACACACACACACACACACACACACACACACACACACACACACACACACACACACACACACACACACTTTGAGTACCAGTGAGTAAGTACTGCAACTCGTATGGTAGACTAAAATGCTCCTTGTCGCCCCTCCATCCACTGCACTTTCCTCCCTCTCTCTCCCTCCCCTGTCAAGAGGATGCTGGATACAGGGTGATAGACTCCTCTCTTAACCCATTCAATCCGGGAACAAAAGCTCGAGCTTGTAGATCTGCTATTTTTTGAAAAAATCTTGAAAATGTGTGCAAATATTTGAATATATACATTTTAAAGGGACACTTTTTGACTCAAATCTTTGCTTCTGGGGGTCCCTATTCCAGAATATTTTGAGATGGGGGTCCGCGTCCAAATGCATTATCATTTTGGGGCTCCTTGACATGAAAAAGTTTGAAAACCACTGATATAGAAAAATACGTTTTTTTTTGTAGAATCCCCCATGAAGCAAAGATTGGAGTTACAAATGTTTGCTTTAGAAACATATATTCAAAGATTTGCACAAACTTTCAAGATTTTTTAAAAATAGCAGATTTACAAGCTCGTAGCGCCTATTTTTGAATGACCCAAAGAAATCTAAAAATGACTCACAGATGCGTTCCCGCTCTGAATGGCTTAATCCTGCTCGCAGACCCCGAGACGCTGTAAGCAACAGAGCAAAAAAAGGATAGAGTCTCATCGGCACCAATTTCCTCTCCACTGCTGCCAGAGTGCTCCGGCCCCTCCGCAGGGCATTTAGTCGCTGACAGGTGGCTAACACCCCCATTAATGGAAGGCAAGAACACCCCTGGGCTTAGACACTATCTCCCCAAGTCTCTCGCGTTCTCTCTCTCTCTCTCTCTCTCTCTCTCTCTCCCTCTCTCTCCCTCTCTCTTCACGGCTCACTCTCTCTCCCAGGCCTGCAGCGGGCCTCAGCTGGTTCGTGCACAGTCAACATGTCACCAGATCTGATGTCATGAACTAAAACTGTGGGTAGAGCGGTGCCAGACACAACAAGCTCTGCCCCCCCCCCCCCCCCCCCCCCTCCCCTTGAACCACTTAACCCAATAGAGTACAGAAGTCACTCGACATTCATCCCCTGGTTCGTAAAGTCATTTCTCTATGGAGAATAACATTGGGTCATCTTAGAATCGTCTCATATAAGATTTGTGGTCCAAAAATAAACAAACTGTCTCGGCGATATTGTCAGGGAGGCTCTGCATCATTTATGATAGTCAGTCACGTATATTTTGATACAGTCTGTTTCTGGCAAAAATGTAACTGATTCGGCGTGAGTAACATTATCGTTTTCTCACCGTCAGTTGATGCTTCATATCCATAAGAGTCAAATCGCTGGGATTGTTCGTCTATTTTTGGAACACAGTTCTTATTTGACACGATATTAAAGACGTCTACGTGAATTCAGAATGGGGGTGGAAAACCGCGAACCAGGTAGGGTGCGTAACTTTTAGATTTATTTGCCTATTCAAAAATAGCAGATCTACAACCGTGTAGATCTGCCATTTTTGAAAAATCTTGAAAATGTGTGCAAATCTTTGAATATTATATATATTTTTAAGCAAACATTTGTAACTCAAATCTTTGCATCTGGGGGGGTCCCTGAAACAAAACATTTTGAGATGGGGGTCCGCAGCCAAAAGCATATCTAAAAAAAATAATTCTAAATCCTAACAGTATGTTGCTATATCAGTGGTGCTCCAACTTTTTCATGTCAAGGACCCCCATCTCAAAATATTTTGTTCCAGGGACCCCCAGAAGCACATATCGGAGTAAAAAATGTTCGCTGTAAAACAGAAATGTTCACGATTTTTCTCCAAAATAGCAGATCTATGAGCTTGTAGATCTGCTATTTTTGAATAGCCAAAGAAATCTAAAAATGACACACATGCGTTCCCGATCTTAATGGGTTAAAGCCTATATAGTCTGTTGACTGGAGTACCCCAGTGGTCTGTACTTGCTTAGCCCCCTTCCTTTTTTCCCTCTACACCAAATCTCTTCACCTGTTAATCAACGTTGAAATGTTCCATTAATGTGCACAATCAAATCGAAATGAAAGAGCATTGTGTGATTTCCTTTCTGTTTGTAATAATAGTCATTCTTTTTTAAATCAGTGGACAATTATGTCATTTTTGTCATGTGACAGTGGTTTTCAACCAGTGGTCCGGGGACCACCAGTGGTCCTTTGGGCGGTACCAGGGGGTCCCCAGCGAAATGAGTTAACATACATTCAGAATCATTTTAACCACTTAGTTTTGGCTATTCAAAAATATAATAACTTGTAGATCTGCTATTTTTGAAAATGTGTGCAAATCTGTGATGAATATATTTACATTACATTACATTCACTTTTAACTCAAATCTTTGCTTCTGGGGGTCCATGAAAAAAACATTTTGAGATGGGGGTACGCGGCCAAATGTATATCAATTTTAAGGGTCCTTGGCATGAAAAAGGTTGAAAACCACTGACATTGACCCCCCAAAAATGTATATCCATCCTGATGATCAACTCATCAGCTTTCCTATAAGTTTCATGCATGCCATACCATGTAGCTGTGTTACCACTAATACACAGGCCCTCCAGTCCAGACAAAAACAATGCCCCACTGGGGCAGACATTAATTGGAATTCCTTCTTTAATATTATTTGGGAGGAGATCTTGTCTCACCACAGTTAAAATAGTTTTGAAATTTTCATTAGTTTTTATTTTTATTTCATTTTGACTTTTTGTTTTCAATTTCAGTTTAGTTTCGATTTGTTTTTTAATTGGGTTTGTTATATTTTTTTTATATAAAAATATTTTTAAAGGCTTCGTTTTAGTCTAGTTTTTTTTCAGTTTTAGTGTTAGTTTTTAGTTTTCTTTATTGTAATATGGGGTATTTCTCAGAGGCGATAATCAAAAAATGTTCCTCTTTAATTAAGGGAAGCTTTTTTAGGCTTGTAAGTCTAGTCCGGGCCCAACCCCACTGGTGTTGGTGAGTGAGGCCCCCTCAGTCAAGATGAATGAGGGAACATTCCGCGAGCACTCTTTGTTGTTGTTGTTGTTGTTTTATAGATAATACAATTGTTTGTGTCCCTCCGTGGATTGTATGCACCCATCTGCATGTTTGTTTGTTTGTTTGTTTTCTAGGGGGCTTTTGCGTTGCGTTTTTTGTTTTTTTTTAAATGTTATTTTACGCCCCACTCTGCATGGTCTAGTTTTGACGCGTCCCTCCAGGTTATGGGAATAGTGCTGCTTAGCAACACGGCTACGGGTCGCTTTAGAAACACGCAGTGTCCCTCCGGCTTACGGGAGCAGCACTTAGAGGTGACAAGTGGCAAAATGCTACAGGGTGCACTTTTAAAATGTTCCACCACAATCAGCATTCAACTGTCCTGTCCAATCCCCCCACCACCACCTTACTGGCCTGCGTCAACAGGGCTGCCAAAAACAAAGCTCTTGCCCACTTCAAAAAACTAGGGAACCAGCCTTCTCGCCAAGTTTCGCTCTTAAACTGCGCCGTGACCGGGTCCACATGGATTCGTTTTCGGCAAAGACTCGTCACATCTCTTTTTTTACAGGAAAAACGTCATCTCGAAGGCCATGTTTGCTCTGAACCGCATACGGTAACAGCTGAGTCATTACTTAGACCCTTTTCAACTCTAACGCACTGTCTGCACCCCGCTGCACTCTCTCCTCTCCTTCCACATTAACGGGCCTTCCTTTAAAACAACACCTCTGCTCTCTTCACTCCGAACTCACACTGCCTCCCATTAAGCCCAGAGTGGTCATCATGGGCTCTGATGGTCTGACAGTGTCTGTACGGCATCGGTGGAAAGTTAGTAAGTACATTTACTCAAGTACTGAACTTAAAGGGATATTTCCCTTTCCAAAAAGTTTTGGGTCATATTATCGTCTACTCAGGCTTCTGGGAGCACCCCGGACAGTTTTTAAGTTGCTTGATTCAGTGTTAAGATATTTGATATTCATTTTATCAGACACACCCCCTTCCTATACAAACCCATTGTAGACCCATGTTAGATTCATCAAAAACACCCGTCCTTGGTTCTGGTGACTCTTCCTGCCCTCCTAATACGTGCGGGCCGTGTTTTTTTGATTACTTTTTAATTTGTTCATATTTTTTTTATTGTACTTGATTTTTTAAATTTTCCCCAAAAAACATTAAAAATAAATGAAAAACACAGTCTCCTCACGTATTAGAAGGACAATATCAGTTACCAAAACCAAGGACGGGTGTTTCCGATTAATCTAACATGGTTAAAATGGAGTTTGAAGTTACAATGGGTTTGTATACGAAGGGGGCGTGTCTGATAAAATGAATATCAAATGTCTAAATACTGAATTAAGCAATTAAAAACTGTCCGGGTGCTCACAAAAGCCTGAGTAGACGATAAAATGGCCTACATTTTTTTTAAGTGAAATATCCCGAATATATTTGGTACCAATACTCTTGTACTTTTATTCAAGTAAAAGTTTGAACACCGGCCTTTTACTGGGAAGTATCTTTATGTTTTGGTATTGCTACTTTTACTTAAGTAAAACAAAGTTAATCTTAGTATATCTTCCAATACAGAAGTTGTGGTGGGCTTCTGTGTTGTGAGTTTGTACATGGACTGTTTTAGGCGTGCAACATCATCAGAGCATAAATCAGCCTTTGGACAGTCCAGCATACTAGTCCATAATAGTCCAACCAACTCAGTGGTTACCAAACGGTGTGCAGACACAAACATTATTATTGCTATACTGTACAACTATACAACTATATATATATATATATATATATATATATATATATATATATATAATATGCATCCCTGGCATTGTTGGATGCGCTATGCAACGGCAACACTGCAGCTCAAATCAGCGGGCTCAGAGACTTTGACTCGGCACGGTTGGCTCAGCCCAGCTCGGTTTATTCCAAGTCAGGGTAAGGTAAAGTACAGCAGAGCAAAGCTCTTGACCCGGCTCCGCTCCGCTCGGACGTTGATTCAGAGCGAAAGCTCCTCAGGAATAAAAAATCATCTGTGGGAGTTTGGGGGGCAAAGGCCCTCAGGCTGTGGAGTCGTGTGTGTGTGTGTGTGTGTGTGTGTGTGTGTGTGTGTGTGTGTGTGTGTGTGTGTGTGTGTGTGTGTGTGTGTGTGTGTGTGTGTGTGTGTGTGTGTGTGTGTGTGTGTGTGTGTGTGTGTGTGTGTGTGTGTGTGTGTGTGTGTGTGTGTGTGTGTGTGTGTGTGTGTGTGTGTGTGTGTGTGTGTGCCCCTGAGGCCAAACTAGCTGGTGTGGGCATTCTCAAGCTTGGCACTGTGCCAGCCGACTGGAAGGCATCAGTCATGAGAGCTACAAAATAACGTAGAGAGAGAGACAGAGAGAGAGAGAGAGAGAGAGAGAGAGAGAGAGAGAGAGAGAGAGAGAGAGAGAGAGAGAGAGAGAGAGAGAGAGAGAGAGAGAGAGGAATCAATGAGGGAAAGGGAGTAATTGAGCAGATGAGAGAACAGAGAAAAAAAGGAGATGGAAATTCACAGAGACTGAAGCCCGATGTATACAGTAGGCCTATGCCTTGTCACGCACGGCAGTGTCACATGGCAAAAATAGCAGACCTACAAGTTGTGAGCTTGTAGGTCTGCTATTTTGGCGCGACACAGTCGTGCAACGGAGCATACATGAGGTTTAAAAGAGGGTGGGGGGAATGGATATCCCCCCCCCCCCTCTGCGGTCAATCATTGTTATGGCAGGTGGGGACATGTTTTATCTCTGCTTCTGGACAGACTGAATTAAATACATGCATTTATTTCTGGAAAATGTACTGTCTGATATGTTTGACACAGACACACGACAAATTCAGTTGTCGATGGCAATACAGCTGTAAAAAAAACACAGGGAAAAAAGCAGATGCAGCTCTGGGTAGCAACAAGATGCTAATAGTAATCATAAACGCACGCAAGCATGCACGCGCACACACACACACACACACACACACACACACACACACACACACACACACACACACACACACACACACACACACACACACACACACACACACACACACACACACACACACACACACACACACACACACACACACACACACACACAGAGAGAGAGAGAGAGAGAAGATGAATAGAGTAGACAGCGCCTGGTTGGAAAATGTCATGTCAAGCTACTGAGGACGCAGGTTTAATGAGAGAGTGAGCGCCATGAAAGGATGGTTTCTCTGTCAGCCCCCAAAGACCATCTCATCAAGACTGAATCACAGTGTGGCCGTTTACACACACACACACACACACACACACACACACGCACACACACACACACACACACACACACACACGCACACACACAGACAAGCACACTGACGCGCACACTGACACGCACAGATGCACACACTCTCACACACACACACACACACACACACGCATTATGGATTACTATACTTGTGTGGACCTTTGACCGTTGGCCATTGACCTTTACTCTATAAATCTTTTTTAACCATAACACAACAATTCTTCTTGTGAGGACCATGAAAATGGTGCTCACAATGTGTCTGTTTCTCAAATTCTGCTGGGATATTTGGCAGAAGTATAGTGGGCTAATACAAGTACACACACACACACACGCGCGCGCGCACACACACGCACGCACGCACACACGCGCGCACGCACTGCACGCTGAATACAACAAACACGCGGTGACACACAAGGATAGTGCGGCGTGTTCATGCGAGGCAAACACGTGCCCCTACATTCAACCAGCACAAAGAGGGACATGTGCGTGCAAATATTCACATGTATTCACGCACAAGCACAGGGAGGGGGTTATTTAAAGAAGTCCAATTAAATGTAATGCTCGACATAATCTCTCTCTCCACTTTCATTAACTTGTGTTTTCTATAGAAAAGGCAGCGGGAGAGATGAAGGGTGATGCGCAGACCTCCCACACCTCTCCGTCCAACCCACTCAGGCACAGTGCGAGAGCAGCCTCTAGTGGCACGGCGCGGTATCAACCCTCAGTGAACCTGGGTCTCTTCTGGAGGGTTCTGACCAGCAGTGGTGGATACTCAAATGTTTTACTTAAGTAAAAGTATTAATACTGCAATGCAGAAGTACATTCTATTGTTACAAGTAAAAGTCCGGAATTCAAAATTTGATTTGTAAAAGTACAAAAGTATTGGTATCAAAATGTACTTAAAGTACCAAAAGTAAAAGTACTAACATGTTTGAAAATAGCCGATCTACAAGCTCACATCGCGTCGCATCCAAATAGCCTAGTTATAAAATGAGGCTAAAGTGGTTAATGTATGTTTTATAATGTAATAATTTATATCTGCAAAGTAACTAAGTAATGTTTTCAGGTCTATATGAGACCCTGGTCTTAAGTGTTGACCATGACACTTGGTTACATGAATATGTGCTTTTAAAATGACTTCATAATTAATTGTTGTTGAAATGTGGCTATGTGGGACATTGTTTTTGTATACGTGTGGGACACGCGTTCCATTTTCGAGGCAGTCCAAGGAAGTACATTTATTTGAGAGCCTATACTTACATTTATTGAAATTTGATTTATCAGACACATTGTAACTTCAAACCCCATTTTAACCATGTTAGATTATTTTAAAACACACGTCCTGGTTTTGGTGGCTGATATCGTCCTTTTAACATGTGAGGGGGGCCATGTTTTTTCAATTACTTTTTTTTTTTTTTTTTTTTTTTTTTTTTTTCCCAAAAAAAGTATATCAAAATAAAATGGATGAAGTGCTCCTTAGAGTACATATTTTTCGTTTTTTCTTTACTTCTACTACTACTTCTACAAGCTTCAGTTTATTGTCACTATTATATATATCTTTTCTTTCTGGAAAATCTTTGAATGTGTCTGAATGTAAATACAGCAATGCATTGATATTAAAAGGAAAACACACTTTGTAATTTGTACTTTTGAATACTAGTATTTTGTAAAACATGCGCATTTGAATGATTAAGATTTCATCCGCTAAATCTGCTATTTAAAAAAAAAAGATATACATTTGAAAACTTGAAACGGGACATTCTGCATAATGAATGCTTTTACAATACTTTTGGTACTTTAAGTACATTTTGATGCCAATACTTTTGCACTTTTACTCAATTACATTTTGAATTCCAGACTTTTACTTGTAACAGAGTATTTCTATATTGCAGAATTGATAGGCTACTTTTACTTAAGTAAAAACATTGAGTACTTTTTCCACCACTGCTTAAACCCAACAACATCCGTATTCTGGGGAAAACTTTCGCATCAAATAGACAATCTACAAGCTTGAGCGTTTCGTTATTGATTTTTGTTATTGATAAATTGATTTATTTTTAAAACAGAATAACATTTGGTGAAAATTGAAACTTCAAAGAAAATAGAAAGTTCTGCAAAAATATAAGAACTTTCAGCGAAAACATAAGAACATTTGGTGAAAGTGGCAGACCTACAAGCTCACAAAGTGTTGCGTTGCGATGCATTGTCACTATTTAACGCACGCAAAAAAGTATACAGGGTTTTAAGTGCTATTCTGCTAGGTACAAGCATGGCATTCTGGTGCCAGCTGCTACTCCGAGTTAATTGTGGAGGCCTGCTTGTTTGTCATGAAGCGACCGCTCCCGCTCAATCACCGCATTGTTGTTTATACCCGCTCTGCGCTTTTACTCCTGAAAGCGTGGCGTAGCATGCTAATGAGCTAATCCCCCCCCCCCCCCCCCCCCACCCTGATTGTGGCTGCAGTCAGGATGGGGGGAGCTAGCATCACCGCTAATAGGCTCTATGCACAGCAGCCATATTGGGAATGAATTGGGCCCCTTCCTTACTTCTTTCACAGGTGTTATAATGATACTAATTAAGGCTCTGTTCCATTTAGTGTGGCATAGTGGTTGTCTTATTTTCAAGGACCCCCATAACTCCTAGAGTGTACAAATGGAACCAATGGTTCCATTTGTACACTCTCAGAGTTACACACCCACCATAAGGGGCCATTTGGAAACCAAAATGGAGTGTTTCTAGTGAGCCAACATGCACAATATCAGCACCCTTCATTAGTATCATTGGTAACACCTGTGAAGGAAGTAAGAAGACGCCCAATTTCTTTCCAATATGGCAGCTGTGTATAGAGCCTATCGGACCAGGAGTGTGTGTGTGTGTGTGTGTGTGTGTGTGTGTGTGTGTGTGTGTGTGTGTGTGTGTGTGTGTGTGTGTGTGTGTGTGTGTGTGTGTGTGTGTGTGTGTGTGCCGACTTGGGAATGAGACTGTGTGTGTGTGTGTGTGTGTGTGTGTGTGTGTGTGTGTGTGTGTGTGTGTGTGTGTGTGTGTGTGTGTGTGTGTGTGTGTTGGGGGGGGGGGGGGGGGGGTACTTGTATTACTATACTTGTGAGGTCCAGATGTCCCCACAAGTATATAGTGGAATTAGAGAAATAGACATTATGTGAGGACAATTATCCTGGACCTCACAAAAAAACAAAAAGGTTGTTTTATGGGTAAAATGTATATTCAGGTTGGGGTTAGGGTTTGGATTAGACATTTAGAGGCTAGGTTTGGGGGGCTGGGGGGTAAGAGTCATGTCAGATTTATACTTGGTTGTGCACCGAAATCAACTTAAACATGGAAAACACTGTAAAGAGGGCATTTGTGAAATTGTTCTCCTAAAATGTTGATGTCTTGACAAGTACAATAATAGAAAACATGTGCGTGCCTGTGTGTTGTGTCAGTCTATAGGGTGTGGGTGGTGCGATGATGAGAAGTCAGAGGTGTCGCCATGCACGTCAAGGCAACACGTGACGGAAAGGCATTCTTGTTTTTTAAGGATTATATTTCTGCTCGAGAAAGTGGAGGATATAACATGCAAAAGTTCTTAAGCCAATCATTGGCTGATTAGGTGGGGTTGGCGAAAAGGCCTTTCTTTGTGAAGTTTGTATGTTCTCCCCGTGTCCCTAGGGTAGGTACCCTCACAAAAAAATCATGCAGTAATCCTGGTCTCTATACTGCCTCCCCCTGGTCAGCCGGGGCGCCTGATGGAGGGGAAAGGAACTGGTTGGATTAACATGTTCCTTCCACACATTAAGTCCAACCGGGGAAACTCCCCCCTGTCAGGTGATAAGAAGCGGCTCGCTAGCTCCTCATGCATTGAAGGAAGCATGAGCTCAGTTTGGGGCTCTCCCCAGGCTGGCAGAGGGATGTTAGTGCCCAGGATTACAGCTTAGGTAATTGGCACAGTGTGAAAAAAATGGGCTACAAAAATCGTGGGGGAAAAAACAGAACCATGATGTTACATGGCGGTGCACGCAGTCCTCCGTCTTAAATGTATCCACTCGGGTGCTTTCTGTCTTTCTTTCTTTTTTCCTCTTCCACCTCTAGTCCTTTTTTTCATATTCCAGGGCATGCCAGTCTACCCCCCCCCCCCCACCCAATTTCACACAATTGGATTTTAATGAATTCCACAATGAATAACCAACCAAGAAATGATTTTCCAATATCCTCCCATGATATTGGGCCCCATCCGTCCCTCTTGCATTCTGAGGAATTAATTCCTGGTGAGCACATGTCGTAGATGTGCCATCAGGTGATGCTGGATTTGATTAGGAGTTTCGAGGTTTTCAACAAGTCAGGTGAGGGACAAAAACATGTTTATTTCTTTTACAGTCACAGCACATTTAAAAACAAAAAATATTTTGGGTCTCAGCTGAAAAGCTTTGGGAACCAGTATGTATTACTACTAACCAGAGCATTTCACTATGATCTGACAAAGTATTAAAGGTATTTAAAGTATCAAAAGTAGAAAGTACTCATTATGCACAGTGTCCCATTTCATAGGTTTTCATAAATTGTATGTATAAGATCTTTTGAAAATAGCAGATCTAGGTATGTAGTTAGGTAGGTAGGTACTTTATTCATCCCCAAGGAGAAATTAAGGTGTAACTCTCATAGTGTCATCAATACAAACACATTATAATAATAAAAACATCTAAAATGGGCATCTAAGCATAGTGGTGATGACACTAGGTGATGACACTAGCTGTAATGTGATTGGCTGACTTTGCAAAAGTATAGATTTGCATTGACTGTGGAAGGGTTAGCGTTGTAGACTGCGTTGTAGACTATTGGCCAATCACGGTGCAGGATTGGTCAGTGTCCAAACCTCACTTATAGGGGGCGGTTACACGGCCCCAAAAATTGACAGACCAAACATAAAGAGTCCGATGGTTTGCATCCCACATCCCTCATTCTAAAAAGCCTGATCAGCCTGATCGAGCCAACTGATCTACAAGCTCACAAATTGTGAGCTTGAAGATCGGCTATTTTCAAACGGCCGAAACGTATAGAGCTGAAGTGGTTAATGTATGTTTAAGTTTTGTAATAATAATCAAAATCTACAAAGTATCTAGTAACTAAAGTTTTCAAATCATTGTAGTGGAGTAAAAGTATAATATTCGCCTCTGAGATGTAATGGAGTAGAAGTAAAAAGTACAGAAAATTGGAAATACTCCAGTAAAGTAAAAGTACCTCACAATTGTACTTAAGTACAGCGCTTGAGTAAATGTACTTAGTTACTCTACACCACTGCACACGTCTGCCATGTGACACATAAAGGACAACATCACCTGTGTTTGCTCGCATGCCGTCACGTTATACGGCTGGCGCAGCCTCTATCTGTGTCATGATTATAGACATTTACACTTTACAGACTCTCTCTCTCACAAGAAAAAAAATCCCGAAAACATAGAGGAAGCTTGCTGTATACGTATACGTGGGCGAGTCCATTCAACACCCGGTGCAGACACGCCTACAACAGGTGTTGACAACGATCTAGCGTCGTCAAAATGGTAGACCACGATACATGGTCAGACACACACATCTACAGATTGAGCGACGGCCAACAGGATTTATACGTCGTGGCCGGCTGCTACACCATTGTACTGTATTATGCTCACCAAAAGAAATGAAAAATAAACACACCTGGACTCACAAACACAGGCACACACTAAAGCAGGGGTGGACAACTTTGACGATGGAGAGGGCCACTATATTTCCGCAACCAGAGGGCCACGCCTTTTCGTAAACTAATGCCGTACTTCGCCATTCTATCTAGTCACACAAGAGTAGCCGATCTAAGCTCAAAACGCGTCGCAGTGCCACGCGTTTTGAGCTTGTAGATCTGTTATTTTTGCTATTATTTAAATGGAATCCTGATATTTTTTTTGCTATTTTTGAAATGGAATCCTAACATTTGTCTTTATTTTCAAATGCATTTAGTTATACTTATGTAAACTTTATGAACTTAAATACAAATATATTGGACTATAAAAAGACAATATAATTGTAATACTAGTCATTAAGCTACTAATATAGACTGAAGTAATTAAAGCGGGTCATGTTTGCATGTTTGGAATTGTAACAGCTGAAATCAAATCACTGGTGCAGCCAGTTGCCCATGTATGCACTAAAGCAATGTTTCCCAAACACTCTATACCACATATTCTCAGCAATCGACATGTGCCAATGCGACATGCTGCATTTTCACCAATTGTTCACCGGTTATGACATGCCCGGAATAGGGAAGCTAGGGTTCATGTGTTTACCTCCATGCCAATGTAAAGGAAAGGACATGTGGCCGTACGGCAGCAGTGAGTTATGTTGTTCAAACCAGATATTTTAGTACGTAAAGGGAGTATAAAAGGGTTTTTCCACGCACACACAGACGCTGATCATCTTGGCCTGCCAAAACGGGTATATATATATATATATATATATATATATATATATACATATATATACATATATATATATATATACATATATATACATATATATATATACGTATATATATATATACATATATATATATACGTATATATATATATATATACATATATATATATATATATATATATACATATATACATATATATACATATATATATATATATATATATATATATATATATATATATATATATATATATATATATATATATATATATATATATACATACATACATACATACATACATACATACATACATACATACATACATACATATATATATATATATATATATACACATATATATATATATATATATATACACATATATATATATATATATATATATATATATATATATATATATATATATATATATATATATATCTCACACACACACACACACACGCACTACCCGCAGGTGTTGACAGCTAGCATCGAAACTCAAGTGGGAAGAGGCTGGGGGTCAGCTGGCCTATCACCGCCTAGCAAGCGCTCTATTTCTTTAATTGCTTCTCCTACTAATCAAGGATGTAATTAGAGCTTGCCAGGCGAGTGGTTTCCGGTTGAGCGTTAATAATGGCCCAACAGTGATGTGAATGGACGTGCGCTGAATGCACTGCTCATCAGATATGCGCCAACACAGAACGAGGGGTCAGAGCGACAACAAATTGGAATTAGGAGAGAAGTGTACAGCATGTCGTTGATGAATAGATGCGTGTGTGTGTGTACGTGGGCGTGCGTGCGTGCGTGGTGTGTGTGTGTGTGTGTGTGTGTGTGTGTGTGTGTGTGTGTGTGTGTGTGTGTGTGTGTGTGTGTGTGTGTGTGTGTGTGTGTGTGTGACTGTCTGTGTCTGTGTGTGTGTGTGTGTGTGTGTGTGTGTGTGTGTGTGTGTGTGTGTGTGTGTGTGTGTGTGTGTGTGTGTGTGTGTGTGTGTGTGTGTGTGTGTGTGTACAAACTCACAACAAGTTGCACTGTGACTCTTTGTGAGTGTGTGTGTGTGTAGATCTGCTATTTTCGGTGCGCGACACTGGCGTGCAATTAACGATTATATACCGTAACTCAGGCTTTCGCGTTAAGGTTAAAAATAGAAAGATGTAAAGGTAAAAATGGCATTGTGGCAGAGCCCCTGGGTGTCACTGTCTCACTCTGGCCCCTCCCTACACAGAAGCCATGTGCTGGGATTCAGCAGGGTAGGGCCAGCATAGACATATAACGGTGGACGCCTCTTCCGGTTCTGAGGCATCTGTATTTCGGCGCCATGTTGGAGAAGCAAGCTTACGCGTGCGTCACAGAAGGGGACGTTTGGTAGGCCAATCAGAGGCAGCCAGGTGGGGGCGGGTCTTTTCGTAACCCAGCTCTTAACTCTTTAAGAGGCGGCCGCGCAGCAACTACTTAGTTGGAACTTGGACACTCAGATTTGTAACATAATAAATTGGCTTTTACTGCAGTTTAAACAGGTTCCCAGAGACATGGTCAGTTCATGTGCAGAATTATGAGCTTTAGGCCTCTCACAACCAAAACTTGGATAAGATGTTGTCAAAATAACAATTATTTACTTTCTCTAATTGTGGAGACTTCTTGTCAAGTAAGTAATGCAGATGTTTAACGATAATTTAACTCTTGAGAGTGTAACATTTTATACTTAAGAGTTAAATATCTATAAGGGTCCATTTGGTTATCAACTCTCCATCATTTAGCTGGTGACCACCTGGAATCCACTCAAGGACCACTGGTGGTCCCCGGACCACTGGTTGAGAACCACTGCGTTAAAAGGCTCGGCTAGATTCTGACAAGCCCCTGAAAAGACGCGCTGTGATTGGCCAGTAGTCACTTTGAGTGGCAGCTTGCCTTCTTCCAAATGGTGTCAAATACAGGTCGCTCCAATGAACTGCAGAGGCCAATGAGGTATCTAGGTTTCTATATCTATGAGGGCCAGAGAGTAGCAGGCTCATCAGGCAACTCACCACCAGGGAGGAGGAACTGACGGGCCTCAGCTGTGGCTCGTTCCCAGACCAACATAAAAAGACCTCTCTGCCACCTCAGACAGTGGGAAGGAGAACACCCGAGAAATCTTTGCTTCATGCTACATTTTTGCATCCCATTATTCCGACTTCCCGTTGGTCCGACTGGTCATATTATAACTAACCCTATCCCTGACCCCAACCTCACACTAACCTAATGGTCAGAATAATGGGATGTCGAAATTATGAGCGGACCCCTTCAAATCCAGACAGAAGTAAATATAAAAAAACGCATGGTTACATTTCATCCTCACAAACTTTCAACCTGGCGTCCCTAGTTTGGGAATGTTATTAAAGGCAAATAAAAATCTAAAAAAGAAGCTAAAATAGCCGATCTACAAGCTCATAATGTGTTTGCGATGCGACACGTTGTGAGCTTGTAGATCGGCTAGTTCTCATGCAACACTGTACATCCACAACTAAGTATGAAATAGGGCCCTAGGCTGATTGTGTAGTTGGTTTTCCAGTTCATGTTAAAAAACTGCATAAGTGTACAGGGCAGGCTGCATACATCCAAAGATGCTTAATATATCAAGATAGCCAATCCAACACCTTGCCACTTGTAGCCTATGAAAAATGGTACACTATGGTCTCCTAAGTGGCTATAGTGGCCTCTCCCTGCCCATAAATCTAACTAACATTATCATTAGCCCATTATCTGTGATACAAGGGTAAAGACTAGTCGACATCAAATCAAGTCTCCTGGATCGCTGCCCTCCTCTCCCTCCCATCCGAGATTAGGGTCCGGAGCATTGCAGTGTTGTAAGTTCTGCTGTCATGCAGCACTGTGTCTACAATAGGTGGTGCCCCTCCTTCCCGTCCCAGCTGCGCCTTGGGTTGGCTCCCACACTGTCGGTTTGCTCGCCATCAGTTCTGGGTGCCAGACACAGTGCCCAGCCAGCCTCGTCGTTCTCTCTCTCTGTGTGTGTGTGTGTGTGTGTGTGTGTGTGTGTGTGTGTGTGTGTGTGTGTGTGTGTGTGTGTGTGTGTGTGTGTGTGTGTGTGTGTGTGTGTGTGTGTGTGTGTGTGTGTGTGTGTGTGTGTGTGTGTGTGTGTGTGTGTGTGTGTGTGTGTGTGTGTGTGTGTGTTTGAATTTGGTTGGACCAGCAGTTGTCTCTGTGTCTGTCTGTCTGTCTGTCCCATTTAAAGCCCATATAATAATAATAATAATAATAATATATTTTATTTATAACGCACTTTACATTCTCACGAATCTCAGAGTGCTACAATTAAAAGCAAGGCATAAAAAGAGCATAGGCAACAAAACAATTACAATAGACCCAACTAGGCTAAACTAAAGGGCCAAAATTTAGAAATTAAAACTCAGTACGAAAAACAAACAAAGTCCATGAAAATTAGAAAAATGCTTTTTTTAAAAGGCAGGTTTTTAGTCCATTTTTAAAAGCATCAGTGGACTGTGGTGCTCTCAGGTGGTCTGGGAGGGCATTCCACAGACATGGGGCTGTGTGACAGAAGGCCCGGTCGCCCATGGTGCGGAGGTTGGTGTCAGGGACAACAAGCAGGTTGGTGTTGTTGGAGCGGAGGCTTCGGGTGGCGGGTTTTGGGGTGAGGAGTTCTTTGAGGTAGGGGGGGCGTTGCCATATATGGAGATCTCTTTCTGTCATTCATTCCTGTCCTCATTCATCTATTCATTCTTTCCATCTACATCCTCTTTCCTCTTCCTCGTGCTCCTTCCTTCCCTCCTCTCTCTATCGGTGACATTGTGAGTCTTCAGAAAGCGCTGTAACATTGATCGGGCGTGTTATGGGGTGAAACAGGGTGACCATTGCAGCAGTCATAAATAACCACCTGCTCGCTGCTTATCGGCACGCTCATTAAAAGGCATCAGCAGACAGATTTGTGCCCTTCTCTCCGTTTTCCCAGCTGACCATAGAGAACCGAAGTCTGACGTCAAAAACCAAGTGTAGTTTTTCCCCATTCAAGTGTTTTTTCCGTGTCCTTTCTGTTGGACTGCAGCATTGCCAGTTCTCAGTTGTTTCAAACAAACTAAATAATATCACACGCTGATAACAAAGGAGCATGACGTGCTTCAGTGGGGACAGTGATTCACTTGATTTTCTTTTGTAGTTTTCAGACCTCCAGGCACCACTGCAGAATTCATTCAATTTGCACCAAACACAAATATAACTAAATATCATAAACGATACAGAGCCACTTCCCTGACAGAATCGCTCGACTTTTTTTTCTTCTGGAACACAGTTCTTATACGTGATTTAAAAAAATATGTATGGGATTTTGAATAACATTTTTGAAAAAAAACACTTCCGTGACCCAGGGAGCGTGGTTCTGACATCAGGGTTTGGTACTGTGTAAAAGGCAGAGGATGGTCATGATTCCTGGTTTGTGTGATATGCAGGCCATCAAGACTGGAAGCTGGACTGATCACCTCCCAGAGGAGGAGGAGGAAGAGGAGAATGTGGGAGAAGGGCGTGGAGGAAGAGGAGGACGAGAGGGAGGAGAAGGTAGAGTAGGAGGAGCAGGAGGAGGAGCAGGAGGATGAGGACAAGGACGAGAGGGAAGGGGAGTAGGAGTAGGAGGGGGAGTAGGACGTGGGGGTGGAGGACGAGGAGGGGTACAAGGAGACCGGGAGGGACATAGAGTAGGAGAGGAAGGAGGAGGGGGAGGGCGAGGGGGAGGGGGGCGAGAAGAAAGGGGGTTAGGAGGGGGAGGTAGAGTGGGACGTGGAGGAGGACGGGGACGAGAGGGAGTAGGACGAGGGGGAGGACAAGAGGGAGTAGGAGAGGGAGTAGGAGGGGGAGTAGGACGAGGGGGAGGAGGACGAGGGGGAGGACAAGAGGGAGTAGGAGCGGGAGTAGGAGGGGGAGGACGACGTGAGAAAGTAGGAGAGGGAGTAAGAGGGCGACGAGGACGAGGAGAATAAGAACGAGAGGGAAGGGGAGTAGGAGTTGTAGGAGTTAGAGGAAAATGAGGGAGCGCAGGGCGAGGGATCAGAGTGCTAGGACGAGTGGGAGGAGGAGGAGGAGGAGGCGGCAAACGAGAGAAAGGAAAAGTAGGCGGGGGAGTACGAGAGGCCATGAAAGTGGGAAGAGAAGAAAGAGAATGAGAGGGAAGGGGAGGAGGAGAGCTGTTAGAATCCCAATAAAAGGAGTCGTGGAGGTCGTCCTGATCATAATCGTTCTGGAGATTGGGAGTCTCCAAGGTAGAGTCTTGAAGGTTATGTCTTGAAGGGTCTGTGATGAAGAGTTGAGTCCTAGAGATAGGTGGAGATTCTTTGGGTCCCTGTACTTCAGAACCTGACTGGCGAACATCCCCAGAGCCTTCCTGCCTTGGTTTCCTTGTTCTCCTCCTCCTCCTCCTCCGGTGACGACGACGAACATCACTAGAGCCCTCCTGCTGTGGTGGAGGTGTGGGTCCCTGTATTTCAAAACCAAGTTGCCTCAGTGAAGGACATATATCACCAGAGCCCTCCTGATCTGGTGGAAAAGAGGGTCCATGTACTTTTAAACCACAACAAACATCACCAGCACCCTTCTGCTCTGCTGGAGATGTGGGTCCCTCTACTACAGAACCAAGTTGCACCGATGGACAACAAACATCACCAAGGCCCTCTTGCTCTGCTGGAGATGTGGGTCCCTGTAATTCAGAACCAAGTGGCCCCTGTACTTCGGAATCATGACAAACATCACAAAAGCCCTCCTGTTCTGGTGGAAAAGAGGGTCCCTGTACTTCAGAACCAAGTGGCCCCTGTACTTTGGAATCATGACAAACATCACCAAAGGCTTCAAGTTCTGGTGGAATTAAGGGTCCCTGTATATCAAAACCAAGTGGTCCTTGTACTTCAGAACCATGAAGATTATCACCAAAGCCCTCCTGCTGTGGTGGAGATGTGGGTCCCTGTTTTTCCAAAGCAAGTCGCCCCGATGGACAACGAACATCACCAAGGCCCTCCTGCTCTGCTGGAGATGTGTGTCCCTGTACTTCAGAACCAAGTGATCCTTGTACTTCAGAACCACGAAGAACATCACCAAAGCCCTCCTGCCGTGATGGAGATGTGGGTCCCTGTATTTCAGAACCAAGTGATCCTTGTACTTCGGAATCATGACAAACATCATAAAAGCCCTCCTGTTCTTGTGGAAAAGAGGGTCCCTGTACTTCAGAACCAAGTGGCCCCTGTACTTCGGAATCATGACAAACATCACCAAAGGCCTCCAGTTCTGGTGGAATTAAGGGTCCCTGTACTTCATAACAGGGACCCTGTACTTTTAAACCACAACAAACATCACCGGGACCCTCCTGCTCTGCTGGAAATGTGGGTCCCTGTACTTCAGAACCAAGTTGCCTCAGTGACAGACATATATCACCAGAGCCCTCCTGATCTGGTGGAAAAGAGGGTCCATGTACTTTTAAACCACAACAAACATCACCAGCACCCTTCTGCTCTGCTGGAGATGTGGGTCCCTCTACAACAGAACCAAGTTGCACCGATGGACAACAAACATCACCAAGGCCCTCTTGCTCTGCTGGAGATGTGGGTCCCTGTAATTCAGAACCAAGTGGCCCCTGTACTTCGGAATCATGACAAACATCACAAAAGCCCTCCTGTCCTGGTGGAAAAGAGGGTCCCTGTACTTCAGAACCAAGTGGCCCCTGTACTTTGGAATCATGACAAACATCACCAAAGGCTTCCAGTTCTGGTGGAATTAAGGGTCCCTGTATATCAAAACCAAGTGGTCCTTGTACTTCAGAACCATGAAGATTATCACCAAAGCCCTCCTGCTGTGGTGGAGATGTGGGTCCCTGTTTTTCCAAAGCAAGTCGCCCCGATGGACAACGAACATCACCAAGGCCCTCCTGCTCTGCTGGAGATGTGTGTCCCTGTACTTCAGAACCAAGTGATCCTTGTACTTCAGAACCACGAAGAACATCACCAAAGCCCTCCTGCCGTGATGGAGATGTGGGTCCCTGTATTTCAAAACCAAGTTGCCTCAGTGAACGACAAATATCACCAGAGCCTTCCTGCTCTGCTGGAGATAAGGGCCCCTGTACTTCTGAGCCATGTTGCACCGATGGACAACAAACATCATCAAGGCCCTCTTGCTCTGCTGGAGATGTGGGTCCCTGTATATCAGAACCAAGTGGCCCCTGTACTTCGGAATCATGACAAACATCACCAAAGGCCTCCAGTTCTGGTGGAATTAAGGGTCCCTGTACTTCAAAACAGGGACCCTGTACTTTTAAACCACAACAAACATCACCGGCACCCTCCTGCTCTGCTGGAGATGTGGGTCCCTGTATATCAAAACCAAGTGGCCCCTCTACTTCAGAATCATGACAAACATCACCAGAGCCCTCCTGCTCTGCTGGAGATAAGGGGCCCTGTACTTCTGACCCAAGTTGCACCGATGGACAACAAACATCACCAAGGCCCTCCTGCTCTGCTGGAGATGTGGGTCCCTGTACTTCAGAACCAAGTGGCCCCTGTACTTCAGAATCATGACAAACATCACCAAAGCCCTCCTGCTCTGTTGGAAATGAGGATCTCTCTACTTCGGAACCAAGTTGCTCTAATGGATGACGTACATCATCAAAGGCCTCCAGTTCTGGTGGAAGTAAGGGTCCCTGTACATCGGAACAAAGCGGTCCTTGTACTTCAGAACCATGAAGATTATCACCAAAGCCCTCCTGCTGTGGTGAAGATGTGGGTCCCTGTTTTTCCAAAGCAAGTCGCCCCGATGGACAACGAACATCACCAAGGCCCTCCTGCTCTGCTGGAGATGTGTGTCCCTGTACTTCAGAACCAAGTGATCCTTGTACTTCAGAACCACGAAGAACATCACCAAAGCCCTCCTGCCGTGATGGAGATGTGGGTCCCTGTATTTCAAAACCAAGTTGCCTCAGTGAACGACAAATATCACCAGAGCCCTCCTGCTCTGCTGGAGATAAGGGCCCCTGTACTTCTGAACCATGTTGCACCGATGGACAACAAACATCACCAAGGCCCTCTTGCTCTGCTGGAGATGTGGGTCCCTGTATATCAGAACCAAGTGATCCTTGTACTTCGGAATCATGACAAACATCATAAAAGCCCTCCTGTTCTTGTGGAAAAGAGGGTCCCTGTACTTCAGAACCAAGTGGCCCCTGTACTTCGGAATCATGACAAACATCACCAAAGGCGTCCAGTTCTGGTGGAATTAAGGGTCCCTGTACTTCAAAACAGGGACCCTGTACTTTTAAACCACAACAAACATCACCGGCACCCTCCTGCTCTGCTGGAGATGTGGGTCCCTGTACTTCAGAACTAAGTGGCCCCTCTACTTCAGAATCATGACAAACATCACCGGCACCCTCCTGCTCTGCTGGAGATGTGGGTCCCTGTATATCAAAACCAAGTGGCCCCTCTACTTCAGAATCATGACAAACATCACCAGAGCCCTCCTGCTCTGCTGGAGATAAGGGGCCCTGTACTTCTGACCCAAGTTGCACCGATGGACAACAAACATCACCAAGGCCCTCCTGCTCTGCTGGAGATGTGGGTCCCTGTACTTCAGAACCAAGTGGCCCCTCTACTTCAGAATCATGACAAACATCACCAAAGCCCTCCTGCTCTGTTGGAAATGAGGATCCCTGTACTTCAGAACCAAATTGTCCCTGTACTTCGGAACCATGACAAACATAACGAAAGCCCTCCTGCTCTGTTGGAAATGAGGATCTCTGTACTTCGGAACCAAGTCGCTCTAATGGATGACGTACATCATCAAAGGCCTCCAGTTCTGGTGGAAGTAAAGGTCCCTGTACATCGGAACAAAGTGGTCCTTGTACTTCAGAACCATGAAGAACATCACCAAAGCCCTCCTGCTGTGGTGGAGATGTGGGTCCCTGTTTTTCCAAACCAAGTCGCCCCGATGGACAACAGACATCACCAAGGCCCTCCTGATTTGATGGAGATGTCGGTCCCTGTATTTCAGAACCAAGTGGTCCCTCCTGCTGTGTTGGAAATGAGGGTCCCTGTACATCGGTACCAAGTGGTCCCTGTAATTTGGAATCATGACAAGAATCACAAAAGCCGTCCTGCTCTGGTGGAGATGTGGGTCCCTGTACTTCAGAACTAAAACGCCCCAATGGACAACGAACATCATCAGAGCCCTCCTGCTCTGGTGGAAATAAGGGTTCCTGAAGTTTGGAACCATTACGAACATCACAAAAGCCCTCCTGCTCTGTTGTAAATGAGGTTCCCTGTACTTCTAAACCAGGACAAACATCATCAGAGCCGTCCTGCTGTGGTGGAAATGGGGATCTCTGTACTTTGGAACCAAGTTGCTCTAAGGAATGACGTACATCACCAAAGGCCTCCAGTTCTGGTGGAATTAAGGGTCCCTGTACATCGGAACCAAGTGGTCCTTGTCCTTCATAACCATGAACATCATCACCAAAGCCGTCCTGCTGTGGTGGAGATGTGGGTCCCTGTACTTCAGAACCAAGTGGTCCCTGTACTTCGGAATCATGACAAACATCACAAAAACCCTCCTGCGCTGATGGAAATGAGGGTCCCTGTACTTCAAAACAGGCATCCTGTTCTTTCAAACCGCAACACATATCAACAGAGCCCTCCTGCTCTGTTGGAGTTGTGTGTCCCAATCCTTCCGCACAAAGTGGTCCCTGTACTTCGGAACTAAGCCGTCCCGGTTGACAATGGACACCACGAAAGCCCTCCTGCTTTGTTAGAAATGAGGGTCCCTGTACATCGGAGCCAAGTGATCCCTGTACTTCGGAATCATGACAAGCATCACAAAAGCCCTCCTTCTCTGGTGGAGACGTGGGTCCCTGTACTCCAGAACCAAGACGCCCCAATGGACAACGAACATCACCAGAGCCCTCCTGCTCTGGTGGAAATGTGAGTCCTTGTAGTTCAGAACCATGACGAACATCACAAAAGCCCTCCTGCTTTGTTGTATATGAGGCTCCCTGTAATTTTAAACCACGACAAACATTACCAGAGCCGTCCTGCTGTGATAGAAATGAGGATCCAAGACGATCTAAGGAATCACGTACATCACCAATGGCCTCCAGCTCTGGTGGAATTAAGGGTCCCAGTACATCAGAACCAAGTGGTCCTTGTGCTTGAAGAACATCACCAAAGCCCTCCTGCTGTTGTGTAGATGTGGGTCCCTGTACTTCAGAATCATGACAAACATCAGGAAATTCCTCCTGCTCTGGTGGAAATGAGGGTCCCCTTACTTCAGAACCAAGACGCCCCAATGGACAACAAACATCACCAGAGCCCTCCTGCTCTGGTGGAAATGGGGGTTCCTGTACTTCTGAACCAAGTCGCCCCGGTGGACAACGGACATCACCAAAGCCCTCCTGCTCCGGTGGAAATGGGGGTTCCTGTAGTTCGGAACCAGGTCGCTCTAATGGATGACGTACGTCACCAAAGGCCTCCAGTTCTGGTGGAATTAACGGTCCCTGTAAATCGGAACCAAGTGGTCCTTGTACTTCAGAACCACGAAAAACATCACCAAAGCCCTCCCGTTGTGGTGATGTTGGTCCCTGTACTTCGGAATCATGACGAACATCACAAAAGCCCTCCTGCTCTGTTGGAAATGTGGATCCCTGTACTTCAGAACCAAATTGGCCCTGTACTTCGGAACTATAACTAACATCACGCAAGCCCTCCTGCTTTGTTAGTAATGAGGGTCCCTGTACTTCAGAACAGGGACCCTGTACTTTTAAACCACGACAAACATCACCAGAACCATCCCGCTGTGATGGAAATGAGGGTCCCTGTACTCCAGAACGAAATTTCCCCTGTACTTCAGAACTATGACGAACATCACGCAAGCCCTCCTGCTTCGTTGGAAATGAGGGTCCCTGTACCCCAGAACCACATTTCCCCTGTACTTCGGAACCATGACGAACATCACGCAAACCCTTCTGCTTTGTTGGAAATGAGGGTCCCGGCACTTCAGAACCAAGTCGCCCCAAAGGACGACAAACATCGCCAGAGCCCTTCTGCTTCGGTGGAAATGAGGGTCCCTGTACTTTGGAACCACGGCAGACATCACCAGAGCAGGGCGGTTCTGGTGATGTCCATTGTGGTTCAGAACGAGAGGGATGGGGAGGAGCACGAGATGGAGGGAGGGAACGACGGGGAAGAGAGGAACGATGAGAGAGAGGGGGAGAATGACGAGATGGAGATTGGGGAGGCCAACGGGGAGTAGTAGGAGTAGAAGGAGCAGTAGGAGGAGTAGAAGGAGCAGTAGGAGGAGTAGAAGGAGCAGTAGGAGGAGTAGGAGAAGGAGCAGTAGGAGAAGGAGAATGGGGAGGATGTTGGGGGAGAAGAAGGGGGAGAAGGAAGAGCAGAAGAAAGAGGAGGACAAGGGGGAGAAAGCTGAGAGGAGACAGTGTAGAAGAAAAAGGAGAATAAGAAGCAAGACTTTTGCACACCAACAAGATGAGATGTGCGAATGAGACCAAGGATCGATCGATGCAGAAAAAAACCCTCTGCACAATACCTTCAGAACCAAACAATAGCTTAATGGGAAAAAACAGAGCCTCAGTTGTGAGAAACACCATCTTTAAATAGGCTATCCAATTTGTGGTAGACCAATCAGCTCACACCCCACAATGACATCACTCATCCATCTATAAAGGTAACGTATAGCAGGGGTTGGCAGTGCGTGCCTGCCTGCCTGCCTGCCTTCCTTAACTAGGTTTCGCTTAGGTTTAGTTGTCTGTTCCTTGCCTCTGATCTGGTCACTGTGTATTCAAACCATAAGATGTTGGGAATCAAACTTGTGTCTTGCAGCGGAAGCTACTCTGATATTGCCCATGCTGCTACCTTGGGGAAAAGAACCAGAGTATGCCAATGATACGACCAACCACTCCACCGCAGAACACCTGACTCCAGGTAGACCTTGCTGTATGAGACTGATATGGCCGTGCCCAACAAGATGATGGACAGCATGTGTCTCCACAACTAGTCCCCACAACGATTATTGTCTGTTTGATGCAATCATACATAAAACCACAAAGAACCAGATGAGCTGGGCATGACTGGAGGGCATCCCGTAGCCTGTGGTCAGTGTTGAATGAGCCCCTACACATGGGCGTGGTTCCCTAAGAATATGCTTCAGTTGCCAGTTCACCCCTTCATTCAGTATAGAGATCATGTGTACTGATTTGCGTGAAATTTGGATAAAATGAGAAGGAGTAATATAAAAAAATGTGTTTTACATAAGTCGGCCTCCTGGTGGCACTATAAAAGGCAGATGTGAAAAATGCAGGGCAAAGGTTTTTCCTTGGCCTCTAGGGAGTGCGCATACAAAGTTTTACACAGATCGGCGCAATTATAGGTAAAAACACGAATCGGCCTGTTATAGCGCCACCATGAGGCTGATTTAAAAATGTTCAAGTGGCATTTCTTCCTCGGTATAGTGGGAATGTGTGTGCGAAATTTCACTGAAATTGCATGCTGTGTTCATGATTTCAGGCATTTTGTTCAAAACAGAGTACTCGTGCAAACTTTGGAAGCCATTTTTAGCCAATCAGGATGGAATATGAAAAATCTGAAAGACGTGTTTGGTTTAACTACAGAGATACTGTATAGCGATTTGCGTGATGTTTGGACAAAATCTGTAAGAGTACAGTCAAAAATGTGTTTTGCAAAAAGCGGCCTCCTGGTGGCGCTATAACAGTCCATGTGTCCATATTATAGCACCACCAGGATCGAGGCCACAATAAACTACCTGGCCTGGCGGAGACCTGTATTGGAGCCAGTAGGAGGTGCACCACTACTCATGCAGATGCTGAGGTGGGGTGGGAAACTTGGTCCCCCCTCCCCACACTTTACACCAGAAAAAAGTGACCTTTTGGTACCTACCAAAAAGTGACCTTTTCAAATGGCCCGGATTTACAGAGGACTATGTCTAAAAAAAAATCATGTAAATTGTCTCTCACGGAGCCACCCAGAGCCACAAACCAACAGTCACTGAACATGTTTCACTGCCACACCGGGCCCCAGCATGACAACAACAGAGCTACTGTACATCTTGAACCACATCAGCACATGACACAAACAGTATCAAACATGAACAGCATACAATAAAAACATCATACAACACAAACTGCACCTGCAGCAGCAGCAGAAGCATCCAGCAAAGGAATAGGTATGTCACAATTATTACATAATCACCTGATCGCAAGTATGTCAGATAATCGCAATACTTTTTCGGATAATCGTCATAATCATTTCCATGCTAAAAAATGTTCATATGTTTTCAAACATTTTCAGAAATAGTGGAAATAGCAGACTGCTATTTCCACGTATAAAGTTGCAAAGTATGCAAGTTATACGGTCATATCTGACCCGTGCACCTTTTGTTTACGAAGACAGACACATGTTTATTAATAATGTTACAATGTTCAGCGTACTACGCAATAATTAATTAATTTGGCCTAGTTCATCGCAATTATTTGAGCGACAATTAATCGTCAAGTAAAATGTCATAATCGTGACAGCCCTAAAGAGGTTCCTACTTTGAGTCGTCTTCATCAGCCGTCTTCAGGGGAAACCCATGGATAGAGAGAGATCTCCAGATCTCGTTCTCCATCCTCGGATGAGCCTTCCAGCGGGCGTCTCCCGCCATCTCCATCCTCCGTACATCTGGTTGGCTTCACCAGTACTTCATATCTCTGGTTAGCTTCACCAGTACTTTTCATGTCTCTGGTTAGCTTCACCAGTACTTTACATGTCTCTGGTTAGCTTCACCAGTACTTTATTCGAGGTGGATGGCCTGGGAGGGTGTTACACTGTAGGTGAGAACCTCAGTCTTCTGGGCATTTACGTATGTGTGTGGGGGTGTATGCGTGGATGTGTGTGTGTGTGTGTGGGGGGGTGTGTTTGTGTTTATAAAAGAAAAGAAAACTCTACTACTACATTAGAGAGTCATCTAGACCTCCTAGCTGTAGTAGTGAAGCCCAGTTCTTGCTCCCCTCCTCCACTGATGGCCTGTCTTCATAGTCCACACTTATAATGAAGAGGAGGGGTGTGTCCCCTGCAACACCTCTGCCAGCCTTGACTATAAGAAAGAAAGAAAGAAAGAAATTCAAGTAACCGAGAGCCACATATACGTATACTGTACCCTGTCACAACATACACAACCTAGTATTATTATTAGTATGATGTTAAGCCTGGAACCAAGCCATCCAGGTTCCTAGATGAATGTGTAAAGTGATTTACTAGGCCCAGTGGTGCAAAAAGCACTCAAAATCCTTACTTGAGTAAAAGTACCAATACAGCAATTTTGAAATACTCTATTACAAATACAAGTCTGGTATTCAAACTTTACTTCAGTAAAAGTACAAAAGTATTGGCATTAACATATACTTAAAGTACCAAAAGTAAAAGTACTCATTATGCACAAAGCGTTACGATGTGAAGCGTTGTGAGTTTGTAGATCGGCTATTTTCAAATAGCCTAACTATATAGGCTATAGGGCTGAAGTGGTATGTTTTGTAATAATAATCCAAATCTACAAAGTAACTAGTAACCAAAGTTTTCAAATAATTGTAGTGGAGTAAAATATTTGTCTCTGTGATGTAGTGGAGTAGAAGTAAAAGTATTGACATTTTAAAATACTCCAGTAAAGTAAAAGCTCCTCAAAATTGTACAGTACTTGAGTACATGTACTTAGTTACTTTACACCACTGTCTAGGCCTGCATAGCCTATCCTAGCATCACAATCAAACACAGCTTAACAATACAACATATTCACTTCACATCACATCACACAACACAACAATGCTTCATCCTGACTAGTTGTTGCTTTACCAAGTAAAATAAAAGTGAAATTAAACACAATTCCATCAATTCCTTTAATGCTAAGCCGCTAATTAGCTACGCTAAGCCACCTGCAGAAACTCACCTCAGGTTGGTCAGATGGAGATAATACACTTCTTTTTCCACAGTCTTGTCACAAGCGTGTTTTAGCAGCTTTCACCACTGACAACTCTACTCAACGTTCACGTGGAGTAACGGTACATTATGAGTTGTTTATTTTGCTCTTTTACTTCCAAACTTTGCAGAGCTTATAAACAAACTGTGTGTGTCTGTGTGTGTATAAGAGAGAGGGGGGGGGGGGGGAGTGGTGACACTTGGAGGACTTATAAAGCCCGCCCCTCCCTCCCTGCTTCCTAGGCCCTAGGGAGTGTGGAGCAATAACTAACTACCTCCCATGTCAGGGTTTCTCAAAGTGGGTGCCCCACCGTGGCCGGTGGTGTGAAGTAACTAAGTACATTTACTCCAGTTAAGTACTGTACTTAAGTACAATTTTGAGGTATTTTCACTTTATTGGAGTATTTAGAAATTTCAATACTTTTACTTCTACTCCACTACATCTCAGAGGAAAAAAATGTACTTTTACTCCGCTGCAATTATTTGAGAATTCTAGTTACTAGTCACTTTGCACTTTTGTAGACATAAATTATTACATTATAAAACATACATTAACCACTTTAGCCCTATTTTATATATAGGCTATTTGAAAATAGACGATCTACAAGCTCACAACGCGTCGCATCGCAACACGTTGTGAGCTTGTAGATCTGCTTTTTTCAAACATTTTAGTGCTTTTACTTTTGGTACTTTAAGTACCTTTTGATACCAATATTTTTGTACTTTTACTCAAGTACTCAGACTCTATATCCTTTTTCTTATAGGCTCGGCTTTCCATCCACACACCTGCATTACACCATGTTCCACACATCCATAGTATACACATTCATACACCACTGATTTACTGTCTCCACACAGTATCCTTATCTCATCTGTTCAGTTATGCTATCCATTTATATCGTAGTTGATTATGTTAGGTTAATTCTTTAATAAACATATGTTATTGATTTTACACCTGATGTTCCTTCCCTTAGTGTCTCCGCCAGGCCAAAAGGCATGGCGAGAGTATGTTTTGCCCCCTGTCCGTCCGTCCGTCCGTCCTTCATTCTGTCTGTGTACAGCTAATCTCTGGCACCATTAGCTTGATCGCAGCGAAACTGTGCACACACATTCCCTGGAGACCAGAGCAGAACCTCTGGCCCAATTTTTTTCACATGGGCCTGTTATAGCGCCACCAGGAGGCCGATTTGTGCAAAACACATTTTTGGACAGTACTCCTACAGATTTTGTCAGAAAATCCTGCAAATCTGTACACAGTATCTCTACAGTCATTAAATGAAAACCTTCAGATTTTTCATATTCCATCCTGATTGGCTAAAATTGGCTTCCAAAGTTTGCAGGCGTACTCCGTTTTGATCAAAATACCTCAGATCATGAACACAGCATGCAATTTCCGTGACATTTTGCACACACATTCCCACTAGGCAGAGGAAAAAATGCCACTTGAAATGTTTCAAATCAGCCTCATGGTGGCGCTATAACAGGCCGATTTGCGTTTTTACCACTGCCCCGAACTGTGTTAAACTTTGTATGTGCACTCCCTAGAGGCCAAGGAAAAACCTTTGCCCTGCATTTTTCACATCTGCCTCTTATAGCGCCAGAGGCCGACTTATGTAAAACACATTTTTGGATATTAAGCCTTCAGATTTGATCAACATTTCACGCAAATCGGTACACATGATCTCTATAGTCATGTGATCAAGACGGATCTGTTTGATTTTTCATATTCCATCCTGATTGGCGAATTCCGAACATTGCTGGCCCACAATAACCTACCTGACCTGGTGCAGACCTGTGCTCCGAGAAGCACTTTTTCTAGTTATTATTGTTATTATTATATACACACTGGCTTGTTCCACAGATTTTGTTTCTCTTACATGGCAAACATGTTTTTGGTCTCCCCTTTTGTTTGGCTTTTGCTCTGTCTCTCCTTTCGTTTGTCTTTTGCCATTTGAGGCTGCGACTTCTGTAACAGAGCCAGTGTGTCTCTACCCCCCCCATAACACACAGGTGCAATACACAATCCTCCTATAATTCTAGTAACCTGACGGACGGTGGTGTCTTGGGTGGTGTCCGATCAAACTGCGCATGCGTCGTTGCCAGGTTTCGCGAGAGAAACAAGCAGCAAGGTCTATGAAAACAAGGCCAAACGAAACGAACCCTACAAGCAACAAGGTCTATGAAAAGAAGGCCAAACGAAGCGCCTTCACACGAGTAGCATCGTGCCTCCGTGGTGTGTGTGTGTGTGGGTGGGGGGGAGACGATCGCCCCACAACTTGGCCGTGTATGCGTCGACACACACGTATGCATGCACGTTGGGGAGGCAGTGTCACAATGTACATTATTTGTGTCCGTAAAAAAAAACGTCTCTTATGGGGGTCCCTGGCATATCTTTTCAAATGGGGGTCCGCGGGCTAACAAGTGTCAATTTGGGGGTCCTTGACATAAAAACGTTTGAGAACCACTGCACTACACAGTACAAACTCACTTTCGATCCCTGATAAACTGTCTGTTCTCAGCGCATAAGCCAAACTGCACACTTTGGGTGCTCATATTCCCCTACGGGTATGGTCTAGTACAAATAATTCAGCAAGACGTGTCCCAGCATAATGGTAGGAGGGCAGATAGCCGTAAATGATGAGGCAACGGTTGTAGGTGGGTAGACAGACACTGACAGACATATTGCCATTGTTTACAACACATAGCTTCATTATTATGCTTTGTGTGTGATTACATGTCTTGGCTGGGCTGGTATGTTGTTGTGCTGAACTTCGAGTAAAGTGGCTGCAGCTGTTCTCTTGATGAATAATAATGCTTTATGCTAGTGTTTGTTTTGACAAACTCTACATAAACGACGTAGCTGGCTTAAGTCATGTAAGACATGCATTACTTAGAGGACACTGGCTGTCGTCTAAGCTTCTGATTCTATACATCCTTTTCTCCCCCAAGCTCCAAAGCTATGGAATAAAATCCTCTTTGCCCAAAGCTATGGAATAAAATCCTGGACTGCAGACTGCAGACTCCCAATTTTCCACCACAGTCTTAAAACTCACCTCTTCAGCCTCCACCTCACCCCCAGCACTCCTCTCTCCCTGTATCCCCTCTCGTCACTTTTTGATATTATGCTCGATAAGAACATCCACTTAAACCCCATATGGTTGACCGGAATCCATCAGAGCTCTATAGTGTCTTTTCTATTTTCTGTTATTGTGGGGAAAGCTTTCGCAGAAAATAGCCGATCGACAAGCTCACAGCGCATCACAATGTGACACGTTGTGAGCTTGTTGATCTGCTATTTTCTGCAAAAGCTTTCCCCGCAGTCCAGATGCTGGGCTTATAATCTCTCAAGAACAGATTCTGCTCTGCGTTTGAATCTGTCGGGGGGGTTCGTCATATCGCGTACGCAATGGCCTACAATTGGGCGTGCCTTCAGATCAGGAATCAGGCCGCGCTTTACCCAATCAAATGTAGTGGGCGGGATTTACGTGTCTGCCGATCCTTCCCCACTAGAAACAAACCGAAACTAATTTAACAATAGCGTCCTCGGCGCAGACCACGGAAAGGTATTCACATTTTAACTTGCTCTTTCATCATAGAAACAAGTGGGCTTAAAACCAAAATGATCCATGTTCTCTGGGAGAAGTGGTGTTAGTGTTCCGTGTAGAAATATTGTTAGTGGGAATGAAAACACACACATATATATATATATATATATATATATATATATATATATATATATATATATATACATGTGTTCTTAAACATTATCTTGTTTTGCGATGTGTCCTTAGCAGCCAGATCTATTCGTTATGAGCATTTTAATTCAGCAACGAATGAAAATTGGAGATTATTCAGTCCCCGCTGACAGGTGCCGCCCCAGCCCGTAGGAGTACGTGCAACGACCAATATCACCCTCCCCCCCGGCTTCCCTCCCCCGAATACGGGACAATTGCGTTCGCACAGACGCCTGACAAAGCCAGATGCACCACGGTGGATTCGAACTCACAACCTCCGTGGTGGTGGGCAGGGACTTTACCACTGCGCCACCCGAGCTCCTCAATTATATATTTCTATCATTATTTTAAGATTATCTTATGGTTGTGGAAAGATTCTCTTATATGTGGCCAGAAAGATCTGCCTTTATATCGTAGCAACTATTAATGTGTTCATTTAATTGACCACATTGACCCGGCACGCACGCACACGCACACACACACACACACACAAACACACACACACACACACACACACACACGTACGATATAACTTTGATGTATCTTCAACTTTTGCATTAAGCGACACGCTGGGAGTGAGCTTATATAGGTATCTGGGGTTCATGTGGTTAAATGAAAAAGTGAGGGCCCCAGACTCAGCTAACTTCTTTTGTTTGCTAAGTGGAAGCTAATTAGACCACCAAACTCAACTGTCATCCGCTGTGTTCTCTGTGTGAAATCTCCGGGGAGATTGTTCCCCCGCAGAGCTTGGCAGAGGTTGGCTGCGCTGTGTTAGTTTTTGTTATTGTCGTTGTTGCTCTTGAAGCTAATCAGTGGTGGAAGAAGTAATCAGATCTTTTTTCTTTTCTTATTTTTGAGCGGTGCAACCGCTCCTATAAGAGGGTTTAGGACCCATCCGTGGTGAAAGTTTTTCTTTCCGTCGTGAAAATTTGTCTTTCGCTGTGACGCCATGCTGTGATGATATCACAATGTAGAAATACTCTGGTAAAAGGTAAAAAACATTATTTTCAACATTTTACTTGAGTAAAAGTACACATATTGGCATAAGCATTGGCAGATACATGTATTTAAAGAACCAAAAGTAGAAGAACTCATTTAGATATTTCAAAATGGATAAATGTTTGGAGGAATTTCTGTGGCCTACCTACTGGCAGTGGGCACAGGAGATTTATCGCTGATCATCAGTCCAGCGGTTTGCAAGATTGGCTCCGGACACACAGACAGACAAGACAGACAGTCAGACTCGTGCAGACTCAGAGCCATGCTGTAATAAGAGGGTCTTGATGTGGCCAGTCAAATGTGTTTGGCTGCGGACGACATTCACCCCATAATTTTCCACATTTATTTCAAATAGTGTGGACCTCATGCTGGATTATGCTGTGTATATTTGTAAATATCTTAGATTTGTGCCTATCCTCGACATGATTCTCTGTTTTCTTTCTTTTCTCCTTGCTCTCCCTGCCCACCACCTCTTATTTTCCTTTTCTCTTCCTGAAGACAACAAAAACGATTGAGCTTGCACAAAAACGAACTTACCTTCACCGACTTCTTTACACCTGTAAATCTGTGATGTGACACTAAAGATGATGCTGATTCTGAAAGAGCCGAAGTACAGTATATAAGTGGTTGAAGTGGTTAAACTGATTTTGATGATAGCTGTGGACCCCCTGGAACCCCCTCAAGGACCCCACTTTGAGAAGCAGTGATCAATGACACCTGTACTGTAGGCATCTCCATATTTGGGCTCCATAGTTTCAGCCCAAACAGGGCTGAAACTTCCATTGACTTAGTCTTCCAGTATAAAAAAAGTTCTAAAAAGTTGATTTCAGTATAATTTCAGTATAAAAGTATAATAACTATCTGAACAAATATCCAGGGAGAACTCCATGGTCTACTGGCAGCGTGCAAAAGAAATGTGCCACTGAGTGCGCCAGTGATTAAGAGCACGTTGGGCCCCCCAAAATACATTCGCCCCGGGTCAAATCCGGCGATCTCGGAGCGGTCAGTCGGACCCACAAATCCAGCGACCTCAAAGTGGTCGGACCCACCAGGTATTTCTGGCCACCGATTACGATTCTGATTTACGATTCTGGCGATGATTTACTCTTCTCAGATACCGAGACTAGGGGGGGGTTACACAAATAAAGTACCCTTTCCTGTGTGTTGTTTAATATTCCGGGGTTGGCGTGGTGTCTATCCTTGAAGTGGGCCCTCTTCTATTTGCAATTACTGCCTCCAGACATGTTATCAGGTTTGCAATTTTGCATTATTGGCTTCATTTCAACAAGCATGTCAAAATCATAATAGCCGAGATTAACCACAACACAAATGTATGCATGCGCGCGCGGGTGCTTTTCAATGTGTTTACTTTGAATCGATCGGAGGCAGGGTTGTTATAGTTACAACTAATGAAATAACAAAAAATAGAATTGAAAAAAATAAATATAACATTTCAGTGAACTGAAATGCAGGGGAAACTGTGGAGCCCTTCGTCAGTGCTATATGGGTGGATCACAGACAAACAAGTGGCTTGTACAGTATAGGGCTCTGGGTCAGCTCAGTTTAGGTGCTGAGGATCAGCACCTTGAGTTGAAATTCATTTTTCTTAAGTCTGTCTAAGGAGTTTCAGTTTTCCTTAATATTTATGCAGCGAGCGAGTCTTTTTCTGCCAGTGAACTGAAAAGGAAAAACGGTCCAGGTTGGCAAGCATTGTGATCTTGTAGATCTGCTATTGTCACAATATTTGAATTAGGGCTTTAAGTGGTTAATTCATAGTGCACCTTTTCCGTTTCTAGAAATGTAGTGAAGTCAAAAGTACAATATTTGTCTTTTAAATTAAGTGTTTAGAGGTTTAGGTCTTAGGTATCCAAAAATACAAATACTCAAGTAAAGTGCAGATACTCAAAAGAATTACTCAAGTACAGTACACAAGTAAATGGACTTAGTTGTTGTCCACAACTGTTCATAATTATGTAAGAGATGTATGTACAAAGCAGAGGTAAAGCTTCCAGAAATACAATTCTAGTGCTACTGCTCCCTCTGCTGACCATCTTCTGTACTACAGCAAGAAATAAATAGGCACGAGATCACTCTTTTCCAAGGCTAGTGTGATGACCCACCCAGTGCCAGACAATTAAAACCACCATTGCTTTTGTGTTTTATTCAATAAAGGCTGCTAATCCTAATTCACCAAATCTCTGTCTGTCTGTCTGTCTGTGACACGGTCACCGGCATAACTCGGAAAGTGTCCGACCTGGCGTGTGTCTCATACAGTGGTGGAAAAAGTACTTTTATTTAAGTTCACGTATCAATACTGCAATGTAGAAATACTCTGTTACAAGTAAAAGTCTGGAATTCCACATTTTACTTGAGCAAAAGCACAAAGGTATTGGTACTATCTAAATGTACTTAAAAGTACCAAAAGTAGAATGTAGGCTACTCATTACGCAGAAATTATGTCCCATTTCACAAGTTCTCAAATGTATACACATCTTTTGAAAATATCAGATCAGATCTACAAGCTCACAATGTGTCGCATCGTGACACATTGTGAGCTGGTAGATCTACTATTTTGAAATCTAGGAACACTATTCGGTAGATTTTCTTTCTCCTCAAGCAGAATTTGGGTGGACAGATTAACAAGCTCACAATGTGTCACATTGACATGTTGTGAGCTTGGAGATTGAATATTTTAGATATTTGTACATACGAAGTAAGAGATTAATAATAAAACAAATCAAAGAATGAGTCAATAATTTAATATGGATAATAAAAGGTAAGATAAAGTCTGACTATGTCAGTTTTATGCACATCAAACAATAATGGTTAATAATGGTTGTTGATTAACTCAATTGATCACCTCGCCAGCCGATGGATCACCTGGTACATACATTACTGTCGCAGCAGTGTGCCAGCAACACTACCACGTTGGGACCACCAGGTGGTGCTGCAGAGATAGTTTCACTTTATGCCTCAGAACCAGTGACTATGATCAGCAGATGACAACTTGTTTGTTGTCATCCTCAGCAGTGGAGGAGAGTAACAAAGTAAATTTGTCTGTACTTGACCCGAGTATTTCGATTTTTGGATACTTAAATCCACTACATTCCAAAGATAAATACGGTATTGTACTTTTGACCCCGAAAAAGTACATTTTGAATGAACCCTTTTCAAATAGTGAAAATAGCAGTTTTGCAAGCTCACAACACATTGCAATGTGACACGTTGTAAGCTTGGAGATCTGCTTGTTTCACCATTATTTATGTGTTATTTGGAAAATATTTCCATTCTTTGTATTTCAATGTGAATCTTCTCGAGTGATCGCTGAGGGACTGCGTTGTTTACATGTCCAGGGGCAAGCAGTGAAATTCAAGTTGAAGTCGTGCGTCACGTGAATATGCCTGATGTCACAGCAGTGGCAGATTATGCCCAAACATTGTGCCAGAGAGACAAAGGGGACAGAAAGACTTAATTCAGAGTCAAAAAGTCCATCTTTATTGGTTGACTGGTTCATTAACAGGTCCAGTAAAATATGTCTTCAGAGTTCTAGTGATATCAATAACTACATTGTGAGGACAGACGCATGGGGGTATATGGGACACCCATGTCTACAGTCAGTCACTCACACAAACAATAAATAACATCCACCGGGACCTCAATGTTAAGAGAAATATTAGCCCACAATGCTATTGCTGATACCATAGACATAATATATGTACTGTAGACATTGCATTGGCTACTGGATTGTGCGTCCATGTCGCCGCCATATTGGCAGGGGCAACTTGACCTAACTCCACTGCAAGAAATATGCCTGAGTCTATGTAAGATAAGGTGTTTTTGGTTCAAATAAATTACAGAGTATCCTATATTGTAACTACCAAGTTTAACATTTGTAACAAACCAAGCTTCTTGAAGATTGGTTGAGAGTTTGGTTGAGAAACCTGCTTTAGTAGACATACATTGGGCATACATGCTGCATGCCCCTGCTAATATGGCGGCCGAGTTTGAGGCATAGCTCCAATGGACAGCAGCAGCCAATGCGCCATCTACGTGTATACAGTATGATGATACCTTGTCAAAAAGAGACGATATGTGCGGAACTGTTTCCAGGATAAAAATGCATTTCGATCCTCAAGCTAATAATGGGTAATAATACATTTATTCACATTTCTTTTAGAGCACCTATTCCCTTGGAAGCAAGCAAATAAGCAAGCGAGTAGGGCTGAGCCATATGGACAAAATCAAATATCGTAATCTTTTTTACCAAATAAATACCACAGAAGCAAGAACATTACAAAAATAGCATGAATCAGATCTACAAGCTCACAATGTGTTGCATTGCGACTGCGTTGTGGCCTTGTAGATCGGCTATTTTCACTATTTTTGAAACTTCTGGACAATTTTGGAAGGTATAAAATGAGGCTCAAGTTAAAAACCAGGACAAGATAACACCATATCCAAATCCCATGTAGTCCCAACTAGTCTCTTATCACAATGTTAATATAATATGGATTTATTGGCCAGCCCTACGAAGCAGTGTGCGGGGAAGACAACTTTACAGTACTGGGACAATATAGTGGTTGGGGCAGTCAATCAATCCTCCAATCCAAACCATTCACTTCAGAAGCCTAATTTATACTTTGTTGTATGACGGCGTTGCGCTATGAAAACGGCCCGATCTACAAGTTCACAACATGTCGCACAACGTGCCTACAGCTTGTGAGCTGAGTTTTTGGTGCTTGACACCGTCGTACAGTGAAGAATAAATTAAGCACAACCCCTAACCCTCCGATACGAAATCACCCCTCAGCATTCAAAACCACACACGCACACAAACCTGGAGGGAGAAGGGAGGGATTCTGATTGCTTACAATCTCAGAGCTGAGAACTTCTTTTTTTCTTCCTTTTGTTAAAAAAATAAAACTATACCCCAAATATAGTAGCCCGCCTAATGCACCCGCATCCCACCCACGGTCAACACGGCCCTTTGGTCAAACCCACTACAACTCTATAAACAATATGAAAGAAGCGTGCCGGACATCAAAACAGATTTTTGAAAGCATTCACATTTCCACTTTAACCCCAACCGACGATTCCATTTCCGCTCAACTCGGACCACGGTACGGCCTATGTAAGGTGGGTTTGACCAGAATCTGATTGTAGCGTTCAGCACAAACACTGCATGGATGCTGTACACCAGCGGTTCTCGAAGTGGGGCCCGAACCACATAGTCACAAACCAAATGGACCCTTGTGGCTCAGTAACTCTGAGAGTGGGTCCATTTGGTTCGAACTACGAAGCCATTCAGACAGACAGCGCGCAGCAGAGGTTGTGACGGTGGCCCGGGATACGACTGGAAACAGTCGGGACCCCTGAGCCTGGCTTGGGGTCCCAGAATTCCCATACCCCAGTCTGGAAGGTCAAACGCACCCAGGGGAAGGGTGCTTTTGTTTTCTATCAAACAATAATTCTAACAAAGAATCCTATGGGTTCCACTTGGTCTATCAGAGGGGCAGCTTCAGCCAATGCAGTAGGGAGAACATACTATTCCATGCAGCTGCGTTTAAAAGACCTCCTAATTGCATGACAAGCCTAAAGAAAATAATCAAGTTTCTTTACATTTAAATCAATATGATTAGCATGGTGAAAATGGGTACAGCCTGTTTCTTTGAGGTAAAGTTGAGTGTTCTTGACTTGCTTCACTGGTTTCACAAATGTGAAAAGAGGATTCCGTTCCAAACAAGTGTTTTAAAGTGTGTCTGCGTGTGAGATACTTTGAGTCCTTTAAACTTAATTTACACAAGTAGTACGACAATGTCACTTGCCAGAAAGAACTGATAAAACAAGCGAGCACCGTGACGCATTGGAGTATGAATTAAGTGCTTTTCGCCCAGTGTTCCTATTTTGGGCATGTTCTGGAAAACGGCACGCCTACAAGCTCACACAACACGTCAACATCCCGACGAATGAGAAGAGAACGAGGGACTAAGTCTTTTTTTTTTTAATCGGTCCAACGCCACCAGGCCACCTTCACGCGGTCCCAGACCGCGTCCATGGAGTCGAAGGCGGGGCGGACGTCCAGGATGGAGAACTCGTAGGTCTCCTTGTTGATCTCGCCGTCGTAGTAGTCGATGACGTAGCGCACCTCCTTCCCGCAGCGGTCCACGATCCAGTCATGGCGATCAAACGGCAGCTCGTACCTGAGGAAGGCACAGGGACAGGGGGGGAGCACTGAAACTCATCTTTATACACTGTATTAATATATATATATATATATATTAAAAAATGGACTAAATGGACGGGTATCCTTGTAAAAGTGTGCATGAGATTTGTGCGCATGAGGATGTACGGATGGATAAATAGATGTAACACTGCTAGAGTGTTGTATGAGTTACAATTACATACAATATTTGAGTAATTTATACTATTCAGTGATGTTGCTAGGTTTTCAATGTAATGGGTCCTGGGATGCAAGGGTGGTCTTTTAGATGGGTCCCAGGGACATTTTATGGGTCCCCAATTACACTCCCCCCCCCCTATCGTTTTCTTTGATCTCCAATCTCCATATCTTCTATGCGTGTGTGACTGTGTACATTATATCCTGATGCAGTGGATCTCAACCTTTTCAGGCAGCGACCCCCCAAAATAATCATATTTTAACTGGGGACCCCCCACCCTGAGGAATTAGGAGTTGAGGCACTTAATTTAGTTTGATTCAGTTCCACAGATACATATTGTGAAAATAGCAGATCTAGATCAGTGCGACCCGTTCCTGCTTTTCAAGACCGATACCGATATATATACATATATTAAAAAATCATAAATATATTTTTTCAAATGTATATGATTCTGTAGTATTAGCGCACCTTATGGTAAGAAATACTAGTAGTGGGCAACAGGTGGATTTAACATACCTTTGACCAATAGAATACATTTAATCATAGAACCTTTTAATCATTATTATTATTTTATTTTGTATTATTTATGAATGTAGTAATTTATTTTTACTATTTATTGTGTAGACTGAAAACACTGGCTTACAGTGGAAGTATTGGCAAATAAAGAAATAGGAATTCAAGAAATAATGAAGACAAATACTGACAATGCCTATGAACATTGGCTTGCAGTTATTGCACATAGTCAACATGCAATAATACTATTAGGCTTGTCATTGAGAAATTGAGTTGTCTTTTTGAGGAGAAGTGGAACCTTATAAGTCACTTTAAGTTTAGCATGAGGGAGAGGGTCTACCCTCTTCAGGGAATTAATTGTTATGATATCTCTAAGCTACAGAAAACATCCAGTTGCGTATTAAACATACACAAGACACAGACGATAGACAACCGGTTACTTACAGCTGCCATTAATTAGTGCTTTTGTTTGCCTTTGTGGTCAAATCAGGGTCAAATGCATAGGATCAACGAGCCATCGTTAACCTGCTAATGTTACACAGCTGATTGGCAACATGCATTAATCCACCACATACATCACTCTGATCTCCAAGCAAGTGGGAGAACACTCTAAAATCGGGGATTTTACTTTGGCTGGTCAATTTAAGATGACAACAGCAACAGAGATTAGTAGTAGACCTGTATGTATGATGATCAGTTATTATTCCAGACAGTGGTCTATCCAAGATGTTTTAACACGTTTAAGAGCAGGTCCTCATGCCGTCTCTCTCTCTCTCTGTGTGTGAGTAGCGTAGACTAACAGCGAGGGGCTGTGCTGCTGCTTCTGCCACACAACGCCGTGTAACCGAGTTATACTTCTCCAGTACAACGGTGTCTAACCGGAGAGTTATACTTCTCCACCAACGGTGCCTAACCGAGAGAGTCCATGTAGATCACAGCTGACAAATATTATATATTATCGGAGCTAATCGGAGCTGCGTCCCATGGACGCACTAGAGTTGTCATGAATGCGTCCTTTCGCAATATGGTGCGTCAGCGACGCAGGACGCAGGCCTACGAGCATCTCTGCTATTTATGAGTTATTTTTATCAGTCCTAACCGAATAGTGTTTTTTTTTTGTACATGGTTAACCTTGTACCCGCCCCAACTAGGGCTGGCGCGATTACAAATTTAAGTCGACGATTAACACATTGAGTGCCAGAGGTTTTTTAAAACAGGGTACAGCCAGTGCCAGCGTTTTTTTTACCGTTTATTGGCGATCTTTTTAGAGCTGCAGAAGTCACAACGATGACCCGGATGTAAACAAACGGTGTCTGGGCGATGGCCGAGGGTCCCGTCTAACGACTGGAACAATAACATTTCTACCGCGATCCGCCATTGCAGAGAGATCGCCCGTCGAAAATGGCTCGTTTTGACCACAAAAAAAAGATATGGAGATATTGGACTTTCTCTCAAGATCCCATCATTGGGGCGGATGCACATCCTTTTTTTTGGATGATGTCACATCCGCCCATTCCCTTTTAAAAAGGGTCCTAGGATCATTTTTAAGTTGAAATTATACATTTTTTTAAGAAACGTTTATGGCACTCCAGGGGTGTATTTGCAAGTTGTTACCAATTTATTACCAATGTGTTAATTGTCACTCGAATAATTGAATTGTGTGTTTGGCATTGAACATTGGAACATATCAATTTAAAAAAAAAATCTGTTCGCCCTTTAGGCTTGAAATAAAAAAAATCCACAGGGCAGATATGACAAATAACTGAAATATACAAAGAATTTATTGACATATTTAATAATTTACTACATATAAAAATAGCAGAAAAAGCTGATCTACAAGCTTACAATGCGTCACTTTTTCATGACGCATTGTAGGCCTAGCCCCATCACTAGTAGGCACAGTGCATTTATAGCAAGAAAGTGTCAAATAGCTCACCCCATCCAGTGGCGGATGCGTGCCCTGGGAGAAAACTCTTTGGCTTTACCTCCAAACCGTTTGAGAGAGGGACCACATGGACATTCCCTGTAGGAGACACACAAACCAACTTAAAGGGATAGTTCAAACATTTTTCAAAAATGATCAAAAATAGCAAAAATAGACCCCTGGGGGTTCCCGGACCCCCACTTTGAGAACCGCTGATGTAAACGCAGAAGAACAAAGTGTTGGTGGGTTGTTGTGTGACTCACCCTGCGTGGAGAGCCTCCCACTTGAGGATCTCCTGCCAGGCCTGCTCGTTGTTCTGGTTGTGGATCTTGATGATGTTGCTCATGTCACCAGGGCCCAGGTCATCCTCGCGCCAGCGCCACCTGCAAGTGTGGGAAGAGAATGGGTTATTTGTTGTTAACGTTAAGGACTGGAAAGGAAGGCTTGGGCTGCACAATATACTATAGTGTGATGTGGTTGTACAGATGTGTGATGTTGGTTGTATATTTTCAAGCACGGCTTTGAGATGTCGCGATATCACAACGACGAAGGCAGGTGGAAAAAAAACACTAGGAAAAGACGTCAGCTTGGTGTGTCTACTAGGGCTGGTAAATTAATATTCAAATATCGAATATTCCTCGAATATTAAAAAAAGATATAATAATGAATCTACAAATAGAGGGCGTGGCTTCCGCTCACTGTACAAAATATTTTTTTTTTATCAGATTCAGATATCAGCGCTTTACTGGCCATGTAGTTGACCACTTGCAGTCAGTCACTTGTCATAACAAGCCCGCTACAACCAGTGTTGCCATTTCGGCTTATTTTTCTCGCAAGATTTGGCTTGTTTTTGGAGGTGGGTTGGCGTATTTCTCTCACGAGAGTTGGCAACACTGGCTACGACAAACCAGAGCCTAGTCAGTGGCTAGGATACATGCACTTTTGCAAGCTGGAAAACAAACCGGGGAGTCTTGGGAAGCCAACGACTCCACGCCGGACAAAGTCATTGCTAAACCCGATCAACTGAAAAGTGTTATGTGGCGATTTTTTCGAATTCTGGTCAGTTACCTTAGCTCTGGTCCATAGCGATAGAAGGGGTTCTCCTTAACGCTTTCCCCTCACACCTGCGGTAGGGCAGGCTGCGCAGCCTCTCGTCTTTAGTAAAAAAATAAAAATACACTTTCGCTACTCACCAAAACAAAGACGGTTTTATGGAGTTGAACGCCTACTCTACTTAGTGGGAACACTCCGAGCCCCCGACCTCACGTCTAAAATACACTTTTTGGCCAGAAACCCTGTTGAACTGGGGCTCGCTTTACCAGAGTTTTGCAGCCGGTGGCTCACGTTACCGCAGTTTACTGTGCCCGGTACATCTGCAAGATCAGAGCACGTCTTTTTGCTCGGCAGGCAACGTTGTTAACAAAAAAAGCTCTTGTGGATATAATAACCTGTTTTCTACAATAACAAGTCATTTTCTATGGGGAAAGAATATATATTCAAAATATATAATAATATTATATTATGTGAGGCAATTGTTATTATAATATTAATAATAAAATATATTCGGCACATTTTTAAGACCAATATTCGAATATTATTTCTGAGGAATGTTAACTCATATGGTGCCATTGACGTGTTTGACGTGTTTTACCGCAATGGCGCAACGTACCAATGATGTGTTTGACGTTTATTTTTATTTTTTTTGGGGGGGGAGGGAATATTATGATCCGAAGATTTTCTGTTCCATTCACTTCTTGGTTAACTTATTACTTAAAAATGTATGTAATCTCGGCTCCTGTGTACTTTTATTTTTACTATGTATTTTTGGCCCAGACATGTTAATGTCAACGGTCAAGGTCGCGATGACCTCGTTGACATTTGTGAAACCACACAGTGAAGCCCTCAGTGATTAGCAACCATAAGTGGATCGATCATACTGGAGATAAATAGTCTGTGACTACTTGAAAAAGGTAAGAAATCGAAAAATCTCTGGCACTGGGCAAACACAGCCAGGGCACTGAGAGAGTTAACAGCCCTAGTGTCTACATCTCAAAGATTGGAGAGACCGTCACACTATATGATCGCCTTGCCCTAGTTAGTAGCCTGGCAAACACTGACACAATTATTTGTTCATAGATCAAGACTAATAAAAATAAAAATAAAACATCACTCTTTGCATATTGTTGTGAATATCATGAGAGTAAAAGGTCCTAAATGACGTCGCTTTATCACCACGAGATATTCCCGTTCCATGTGGATGTACTCATGACACAAACAGCCCATTTAGACCAGGAAAGAATCTGTGTGTGTGTATTTTTGTATTTCTTTGGCTATTCACAAATAGTAGATATACAAGCTCAAGCTCATAGATCTGCTATTTTTGAAAAAACGTGAAAATTTGTGCAAATCTTTGTATATATATATATTTTTTAAAGCATGCATGTTGCTATAATATCAGTGGTTGTCAAACATTTTCCATGTCAAGGATCACCCAAAATGATATGTATTTGGCCGCGGACCCCCATGAAGCAAAGATTTGAGTTACAAATGCTCCCTTTAAAAATATATATTTGTTGGTTTGGCTGTTGCAAATATTTGAATATATTATATTCAAATATCCGCACACATTCTCAAGATTTTTCAAATAATAGCAGGTCTACAAGCTCATAGCGCTATGAGCTTGTATATCTGCTATTTTTGAATAGCCAAAGAAATCTTAAAATGGCACAGATGCGTCCCCGGTCTTAATCGGTTAAATGAATGCCAATTCATCGCACAAAATAGATGTTGACAGCGTGCACGGACCTTTAATGGTACACTTTTAACGATATAATACTATCGCCCCACTCCTTTAACAATAAACATGGCTATGGAACAGGAACACTGACCCCTTCCGGAGCATGGCGTTCCAGAACATCTGTTCGGAGGGGTAGACCCAGTTCCTGCCTGAACCGTGCCGGGGTATCATGGACTCCTGGCGGTTGACGGGCAGGGGGAAGGGCTGGTCTGGAGCGGGTACCTGGTTAGGAGGAGGCATCTGGACACAAGGCAGACAAGGAAGGAGGGTCAATGCAACTATAAAATGGAAAGAATGGCACAGATCTGCATAATCCGATATATTGTTCTGTTGGTTGTGTGACCTCACGCCATGATTCTCAACATTAGGCAGCAGACCTGCATTTGAGAAGATTTTTTTTTCCTTATCTCGGGACCCCATTCTATAATGAAAGTTATTAATTTCACTCTGAGAATATACAAATGGAACTACAATGGACCCTGTACGGTTCCAATTGCATAATTTCTGAGTTACAGGCCCATAAACCCACGGACGCCACGTGACCTAGCGTGTATAGAGCCTGTTGTGAAACTGGCTCTGTCACATGGGTTCAATTCTTTGAAGAAATTATACTCTACATAAGTATATAATTGCACACTTGTGTTTATGGATCGAACTTCAATTTTGACTCTTTGATATTATTGTCACTATTTCTCCTGTGTCACTAATGACACAGCTTAACAGTACACCTAAATGCACATTTTACACTGCACCGTTGAACGTTACAATGAAAATGAGAATGTATCTAAATATGTCTGTGGTGTGATGGGTACCATGTTTGTCGGGTCGATGTCGGTCTTCATGCCCGCCGCTGCTCCCTTCATTGGACATCCCACAAACTCGTAGGCCCGGTCCTGATGTGCTGGAGCTGCTGGTGCCGCTGCTTGCTGTATGGGAAAATCTGATGGAGGAGACAGTAAATCGCACATTGAGTAGGTCTTTAGGATTACCTGCTATTGTTACAAATAATAAATAGTCTTAACACGCCAAATAACCATGATGTATGGAGAAGGTCTGCACTCCACACACTCAGACATTCTGAAAAAGAGCTTTGGCTCGAAACGTCACTCTGTCGGATGCGTTAATAAAGAACATCACTTAAGGGAGCTACAGTGTGCAGACCTTCTTTGCGCTTTTGATCCAACTCCAGCACCTGCCTTCAAATGTTTTTTTTGTACATGCTCAACTTCTTTTGGTCTCGTTACATCATCTGTATTGTCCATTAAGAATTGTTATCGGTGGTGGAAATTTGCCGTCAGTGTGTGGATGTATACAAGATTTCTCCTGAGTGAGAAAATGGCACTGTTTGATGACAACCAATTGCCTCACACTTACCACTTACTGGCTGTGCTTGGTGCACGCACGCACGCACACACACACACACACACACACACACACACACACACACACACACACACACACACACACACACACACACACACACACACACACACACACACACACACACACACACACACACACACACACACACACACACACACACACACACACACACACACACACACACACACACACACACACACACACACGTGTGTGCATGTATGTAGATCTGACATTATCATATAACAAAAGTATGAATCAGGCTTAACGGGAAATAAATATGGAATCATTATTTGGGACAAATGAATGACCACAAATAAACTAATGTGGTAAGTAATTTCAGCACAGCAGAAAATATGATTCAATTTGTGCTCTGCATCAAGTGAAGCTTAATACTGTTATAAGGATGTACAAGCAGCACCCTCAGTAAGTGTTGATTGTTGTGGGAAAATATAATATAGAACTCAAGATAGAAATCCACGGAATAAGATCAGAGTCAGATGTTATGATCAATCTCCACCGGTCAAAATCTGAGTGATTTATCCCGAACATCTATCTCAGCCAGGTTTAAATACAGATACAATGGCTCCGGTTACATGGACGGTTTTATTCGGAATAAATACACTTATATTCGGAATGAATGAATTCATTCAGAATAGAAATGCTCATGTAAACAACTCAATTGGAATAGAATATCCCATTGCGGTCTCTCATTTGGGTTTTGAGGGGTGGTATAAACCGTTTGAATCGGTATATACCAATCGGAATTTACCATATAAACACTTAATTCCGAACGCTCCTCTCTGTTTGGAATACATGCATTCTTTTGCACATGTCCGTGCTTAGTATGCTGTCAGAATTGGCCAAAAACTATCAAATCTCTAATTCGGCCACGGTTGGTGCTGAGAAGCGCTCGCTCCTGCGGGATAAAATGAATGATTCTATAGCGTCATTTAATAAGTCTGTAATGGTTAAGCGGAGCCCAGACTTGTCCAGGAGAACGGACGCTCCGAGGATTTGAGCCTGTGATGGAGGAACAATCTTTACTTGTCCTTGACATGAAACAGGAACTTATATAATCAAAAGAATCTATTCAGTCAGATGAAACGGTTCTTGTTTAAATAAAATTAAGGTAGCCTACATGAGAAATGTGACAATTAGCCTAAGTTTTACTGTGTCTGGTACCAATACAACAAAAGAAACTGGTCTGAACTTAGATCTGCTACTTTCACATTAAAACGGTGATAACAAAGGAACGCAGGCTCGCACCGCATACAACGCTGCCTGGCCAGGAGTCGGTACGTTGCTTCCCTGCCTGCCTACGGCCCACAGACCTTCGCCCCGGAGGCACAAGGGGGCTATTGCCTCCTCCCATGCCCACCAGGGGAAGCTCCGCCCCGGGTAGTGGAGCCGGGCGGTCCCTGGTCCATGCCCGGGTGTAGGCGGGAACCACGTCAACAGTTATATTCCGAATGAATGCTTTGGGTCATGTAAACGAGGAATACTTTTATTCAGGTCCCATGTAAACAGGTGAGTGGAACAGATTATGAATCTCTATTCGGAATGAGTTCATTCTGAATGAATACATGATGTCCATGTAACCGCAGCTAATGTGTATGATGCAACAACAGATGTTGAGTAGGCTAGAAGGACCCAGCTTGACAAAAAGGGGTAGAGCCTAAGACATTTTATGGCCTAATCAATGAATGTATCCAACCATACAGCTGTTGAAACATGCCACCTACAGTACTTCTAGTTTAGTTTTAGTTTATAGTTTTTTTTGTTCGTTTTGAATGATTATTATCTTAACATGACATCAACGATAGAATAATACAATAGCATTTCCACTCTAGCCAGTACATCTACAGTTGGAGTGATATTGTCACCTCCAGTGATGACTTGACTTGTGACCAGCCCCCTTAGCAAGGAGGCAGTTAACAAAACAAAGCCTTTTATGTCCTTTGAAGTGGCGTTTATACAGCCACCCAGGAAAGGAACATTTTTGGACAGCTTCAGCCTTTAAACCCATCACCATCTGTTGCTTGTCAGTTCAGATGTATACAGTGTATTTGATATATCTCATTCATTCTCTAACATGGTCACAGTTCTGTGTGTGACATATACCTGTTACAGGCTGGGCTTGGTGCATGGGACACTCTGACGGAGGAGAGACTGCAAGGAGAGAGAGAGACACAGTAGGATGAGGTGACACCAACTCAACACTAGAATCCACAAATAAAATGCCATCGTGACAAATGCCTTTATAGTTTTCTCTCTCTATCTCACAATGCACACAGATTACACCTGGCATTGTTTTCCGTACATGATTAAAAACTACTGCAGGCTGACATTAGTGTACTGTGATGTAAGAAACACAGCTGCAGCTAATAAAATTAATAATGGGTTTGTTAGATTTAAGTGTGCCACATTCTCTGACCACCTCCAGCTTTTCAACTTTATGTCTGTGTTTTCGCCCTGTATGATTACAATGCAACTGTCCGGGACCAGAATTAAAGGGGTAGTTCACCGGACCGGTAGGCAGCGGTTCCGATAGGAGACAGAAAGGAAACTCTTTGTGTCTCCTAACGGAACCGCTGCCGGTCAAATTATTGGCTTAGGAATGCGACAAAAATTTAAAAATATCCATGAATTGAAGTCTCCATGGGGTGACTAATCGATAGGAAAAAAAGTCATTTTGGGGGTGAACTATCCCTTTAATGCCACGTGTAAAATAAACCAATAAGCCACACGAGGCCGTGGTTTACCATGGCATGGATTTTAGAACAGCTAAAAGGCACGGTTCGGCACAACACTTAACAGAGTGCCTACAAACCATTTAGCTAACAATTTCACAAATAATATTTCTACAAGAAAAAAGTTCTCTCAAGGCTATAAAACACACAACCTACCTTTGACAGGCTGTGGATCGTGGTGCATGGGTAAGCCATGAGGTGGTGCGAACACCATTGCCTCAGCCTTGACGGTTGGAGGAACAGGGGTTGAAAATGAGGCTCCCATCCTGCCCACAGTCCTGTGTAGAGCAACAGAAAACACATACCATGTCAGCCACTGGACTTTTTTTCAAAAACAACCGATCTTGTGGATCAGACATTTTCAAAATAATCTTTGGCCATTAAGTGGTTACGAATTCTGAACATACTTATAGTATACTCATCATCTTACCAATTTCATCCAATCCTGAGACTACAGATTTAAGAGCATCAATTGTATAGTGTTACAGTTCCTATTGTGCCCGCTCATTTCTTTGCATCATCACTTCAAATTTAATTTCACTTGTTTATCCTGTATGATTTCTATCTCCTGATTGCATAAAATGGGTATCCCAACCTGAAAATGATTGTCTGTCAATACATTCCGTGCAGGTGATTATGAAGTGTTGAAGTTTGGAAGCACTTGTTGGAAATCACTCAATAATCCTGCGCTTCCAAACTCAAGCACTTGGAAAAATTATCACCTGCACAGAATTTCTTGACAGAAAGTATAGCACGTCTATGGTGCATGTTTATGAAACAAAAACATTCAAGGTTTGATATTGCAACTCTATATTCCAGATATTCAAAAAAGTGTGGTTGCAGCGAGGCAATTTTCATTTTGCCATTAAAGTGGATGGGGACATTTAATGCACTAATAAATCAATATCAATTAACAATGTAACCAATCTCTTAGCAAAATACAAGCCATCGATTCCCGGTGAAGCCGGTCAATTTGACATATGGTTGTGGGAGAAATAGCGCGGCAAAATAAAGTTTATCTAGAAAGAAAGAAAGAATAAAGTCGGAAGATTACTATAGTCTGGTTGCCCTGTTAAGCCAACCACACTAAATAGAATCTAAGAGTTGATAGGCTCTATGCACAGCAGCCCTATTATCACTTCCTTCCCAGGTGTTACCAATGATACTAATGAAGGCTCTGTTCCATTTAGTCTAGCACAGTGGTTTCCAGGACCCCCATACCTCTGAGAGTGTACAAATGGAACCTTACGGGTCCATTTGGTTCCATTTGTACACTCAGAGTTACACCCCTGTAAAGGGCCATTTGGAAGCCCATGAGGGTCCCTGGACCCCAACTGTAGACCCACTGGTGTAACAGAGTGTTTCCAGTGAGCCAACATGCACAACATCAGCACCCTGACTCTGTGTGTCCAGAATGGAACAGAGCCTTCATTAGTATCATTGGTAACACCTGTGAATGTCTTCATAATATGGCTGCTGTGAATAGAGCCTATTGCGCGGCTACTCTATCATGTACGGTCTATCAATACAGAACATGAATAGAATGAGCACATGAACAGTCCAATGTGAGTATGTGTACAGTGACTGTACATAGACTATACTAGACTTATATCAACAGTCACTATCGTATATGTATTTTATCGATTTATGACATTTTTATCTACGAGACTCTTAGCGATCACCCCCCGTTTGCCCTGGAATTTCACTAGTAAAGCCCGTATTTCTCCGACCATGTACAAATGCAAAATATAGGGTGCTTACCCGCTTGCCGCAAAATGTTAACTAGGTGCCCGGCGTGTTTGTGCAATGTATTAGTCCATGTGTTTCAACAAAAGAAGTGTTTTAATCCCGTCTGTGGCCGAACGCCATTTTTTCACCCTCGTTTACTTCCTGTTTACATCGAGTGTAACTCCGGCTTTCACCGGCTGCGCCCCGTCACTACCGACCATTGGGAATTTCCACAGACAGGCAGACAGGATTAAAACACTTCTTTATTGAAGGATATGGACTAATACATTGCACAAACACGCCGGACACCTAGTTAACAATTGGGGCAAGCGGGTAAGCACCGCATATTTTTGCATTTGTGCATGTTCGGAGAAATACGGGCTTTACTGGTTACAGGGCAAACTGGGGGGTGGTCGCTGAGTAAAAGTCAGACTCGATAAAATACATCTACGATGGTCTTGATCTAAGGCTAACTGCATACAGTATATATAGCCTACTCATATACTCCTTATATTCATATTCACTGAACAATGAGTATAACTATGTACAGTCTATCAACGGTAAATTTGAATATAATAAACAGCTTAGCAACTTAGATGCCAGATAGCATTATAGCATCCAAGTTGCTTTTGGCTAACGAATAGCTCCGACGGAACCTCTCCCTCCGCTGTATAGCTCCGAGATGAGGTTCCTCATTTCCCTCTGCCGTTTGAGCAGGACATTGTCGCACATTTTCCACTTTACATGTTTCTAATCCCTTTCTGCACATCGTATCCAAAAAGTAAAGCTTTTCCACCATTCTCTCAGGTGTTTTAAGTTCTAGCGCACCATAAAATGTATCCAACGAGTTGAATAAAGTATTTAATTTGCCTCGGTCCTCATCCGGTTACGTGTTTTTAAGACATTGCGCAAGAGTTGCGCCCGTGGAGATAACATTACTGATTCCCCTACTGGTCAAATGTTGAATTGCATCTTCTAATGCATAATATTATAGAACCGGCTGAGGAGAGAAGCGATTTAAACGCTTTTTTCAACTCGTTGGATAGATTTTATTGTACGTTAAACTTTCAAACATCTGAGAGCATTTCAGAAAACCTTTACTTTTTGGATACGATGTGCATAAAGGGGTAAGAAACATGTAAAGTGGAAAATGTGCGGACATTTTTCACCCAAACGGCACCGACAAACGAGGAACCTCACATCGGAGCTATACAGCGGAGGGTGAGGTTCCGATTGGAGCTAATACAGAACATGAAAACAACTGATTACAGGTATAATATCCTGTCATGGTTCTGAACTTTGGTGTAATCAGTCAGACACACACACAAAAAAATAGATCTACAAGCTCACAACGTTGTTAGCTTGTAGGTCTGTCCTTTTAGCCCGGGCGACACCTTGAGTTTAGCTCAACAAGCCAAGGACAAACGCGTCTCCCCAGCGACAGAGTGCTGACCGAGGAGGACGTGGCTCTCGGTCACATAAACGCGTCGTTTGTGACGACAAGGACACACTGGACACACGGACTGACCTGTTGTTGAGCGATCAAGACCCTCCTGTTGACCAGCCTTGGTCTATGCTGCTGATCTCTCCCACAATGTCAACGTGCGAACAGATCCACACACATACACAACAAGATCGTGTTTAGTAACAGATCCGTCGCTCGCGTTGTACGTAACCTCGCGTCACCCGTCTTTCCACCTCACGTTGTACGTAAGACTCGAGGTTACGTTGTACGTACTACGTCGGCACCAGTGTTGCCAGGTTTTGCTATGGAAACAAGCAACCAGGGTCGATGAAAACCAGTGGTGGAAAAAGTACTCAAATGTTTTAATTAAGTAAAAGCATCAATACTGCAATGAAGAAGTACTCTGTTTCAAGTAAAAGTCCTGAATTCTAAATTGACTTGAGTAAAAGTACAAAAGTATTGGTATCAAAATGTACTTAAAGTACCAAAAGTAAAAGTACTAAAATGTTTGAAAATAGCCTGGGTATAAAATAAGGCTAAAGTGGTTAATGTATGTTTTATAATGTAAAAATGTATTCTTTTTATAATTTATATCTGAAGGGTAACTAAAGTTTTCAATTAATTGTAGTGGAACAAAAGTACAATATTTGCCTCTGAGATGTCGTGGAGTACAAGTAAAAGTATAGACAATTGGAAATACTCCAGCAAAGTAAAAGTACCTCAAAATTGTACTTAAGTACAGTACTTGAGTACATGTATTAGTTACTTTACACCACTGGAACACATAATCATCACCTGTCCCCTGTATAGACCACGTTCAGAGGCCGGCCTCCTCCAAGTGGGACCAGAAACAAGGACGTGGCTACGCCGACACTGAGTTGGACGTTTGACGATGATACACGAAAGAAGAAGGGGTTCAGTGTCTGGCTCAAGGACACTTTTACACGCAGCCCGGAGGAGGTGGGGATTGAACCTTTACACTCTACCTCCTGAGCCACTGCCACTGCCACCACTGGTGTGTATGGCAATCAACCCAGCCTAGGATCACAGGAATCTGTGTACCAGAGTTGTGTTGTTAAAATATTCCATTTTTTTCCCCCAAGATTCTGTTGAAAATAGCTAATCCACAAGCTCACAACGTGTCGCACCGTGACACGTTGTGAGCTTGTAGAGCGGCTATTTTCAAAGGGCCGATGTATAGGTTTAAAGTGCTCATGTAGCCTATAGTTGCTTCTTTTGGGCTTGTTTTCATAGACCTGGTTGCTTATTTCTCTCAAGATCTGGCAACACTGCTTCTCGGGGCCTTGATCATAGATATATATGGCCTTGATGGCATCATCCAGGCCTGTCTTCCAGGATGATGTCACATCATGTTCTACAGTTAAAGTCGAACAAAACCACATTGTCCTTTGTCACTTTATGTCTTTATCACTTTATAGATGTTGCAGATACTCTGTACACTTATATACTGTATGTTGGTTTGTGTTACTGTTGAGTGAGAAAACAGTGTTGCACATTAAGCTAATGATTTGGGCAGTGGTGTAAAGTAACTAAGTACATTTACTCAATGTTGTGAATATTATACAATGCTCTTTCCTCAACCTAACTTTTCTTTACCTAACTCCTCGTATGCAGTTTCACATCACTGACATAATGAAAAAGTAATTGGCTTGCTTTATGTTAGGGTGCAACCTGGATGGAAGTGCTGAGGTGCAGTGTGTCTTAACATTATTTCCTGTCCCCTTGTCACCCTAACGTTTCTTGGTAAAACGAAATGACAGTTATCTACAAGATTCATCTACCAGCCTTCCTGTAAATCGGGGAGGCTATAGCGCCCCGTGCGGGAGGCCATTTGCACCCATGGTGAAAGCCTGCTGATGTTGCTCAACATCAGGTCTCTGTTAGCCACAGCACATCCTCCCATCAGCACATCTGTCTGACAATCCCTGCCGATGTCTTCGCTTATCTCACCTGATGAACTTTTGCACTTCACTCACTTACACATATAGGCATAATTTATTTGTGTAATAGCTACGCCCATACGAGACCGCCTCGGTGGGCTGTCCAAAACTAATTCTGTCAATGTATGTGACTGCTTGTCTTTCAATAAATGATTGTTTGAGACTTAATGTGTTCCCGATCGATCGCTCCTCTTCTATGCTGCTATAACTGATCACCTTGTATTTTCCTATGAACTTCTCTCATCCACATCATCTGACCAGACGTTGAATGACCTAGAGAATAAAATCATTACACTCAAGTACTGTACTTAAGTACAATTTTGAGGTATTTTTACTTTACTGGAGTATTTCCAATTTTCATCACTTTTACTTCTACTCCACTACATCTCAGAGACAAATGTTGTACTTTTACAATTATTAGAAAACTTTAGTTACTTACTAGTTACTTTATTATTACAAAACATATACCACATTTGAAAATAGCAGATCTACAAGCTCACAATACGTTGCGATGTGACACATTGTGAGCTTGTAGATCTGCTATTTTTTTAAATACATTTTGAACTTGTGAAATGGGACATTCTGCACAATGAGTACATTTACTTTTGGTACTTTAAGCATATTTTGATGCCAATACTTTGTACTTTTACTCAAGTACATTTTGAATACCAGACTTTTTACCAAAGTATTTTTACAATAGGGTATTGATACTTTCACTTTAAGTAAAACATGTGAGTACTTCTTCCACCACTGGATTTGGGGGACATTCCCAGGGGGTCCCAACCCACAGCTTGAGAACCACCAGGGTTATTGTACAGTCAGGAAGTAAAGGGAGTACGCGAACATGAGTGGGAGTAAACCTTGACCCCTTGTGTGACCCCTGTGATGCATAATGTGACCACAAATGGTTTCATTTCCCGCATAGGACGGTTATTACTCATGGATTTCACAACCAGTAATCTTCTAACGGAGTCACAAGCTTTTTTGCTCTTAATTCGTTCCTTTCAACCTTTTGTTTTCTTCTTATCCTGTTAAACGAGGCACAAAAGGTTGAATCAAGATTCATTATGTAAGTGTGTTTTTTTTAATTATTCTCTCTGTTGCTGTTGTCAAAATCTACAAAGTAACTAGTAACTAAACCTTTCAAATACTTGTAGTGGAGTAAAAGTACAATATTTATCTCTGAGATGTAGTGTAGTGAGTAGAAGTAAAGCTATTGGAAATTGGAAATACTTATGCCTCAAAATTGTACTTAAGTATAGTACTTGAGTACATGTACTTTCCACCACTGTATACACATTATGGTCTCTGTCGGGTGTAAACCTTATATGTCCAAAACTGTCACTTTTCAGGATTAAAATTCAAAAGTATCAAAAATAGCAGATCTACAAGCTTGCATCTGCTACTTTATACTTTTGTGTGACGCTGTAGTGTGATCAAGTAGGGCAGTGGTTCTCTACCACTGCCACTGGTCCACTGGTCATCACTGGTCCATCTGGTCCACTGGTCCATCTGGTCCACTGGTCATCACTGGTCCACTGGTCATCACTGGTCAACCACTGGTCGTCCGGCGACGACCAGTGGTCCTTGGGAGGGTACCAGGGGGTCCCCAGCGAAATGAGTTCACATAGAGCCACTTAGAAATGAGCCACTTAGCTTTGGCTATTCAAAAATAGCAGATCTACAAGCTCAGGGACCCCCATCTGAACATGTAGTGCCAGGGACCCCCCTCTGAACATATTTAGTGCAAGGGACCCCCATACGAGATTTGTGTTGTTAAAATGTTTCAAAAATATTTCAAAGTCTTTCAAGTTTTTTTTGTCGTTGTTGAAAATAGCAGATCTACAAGCTCAAAATGATACGCGTTGTGAGCTTGTAGATCTGCCGTTTCCAAGAAACCCGATGTACGTGGTTCTCAAAGTGGGGTCCTTGGGTGGGGGGGTTCCAGGGGGGGCCCGGGCAAAATGTGTTAATCCAGCGTCACACTCATTTTAAGCACTTATCTATATTTTATACGTTGGCTATTAAAAATAGCAGATGTACAAGCACACAGCGCCTCACTTTGTGCCGCGCTTTGAGCTTGTACATATGCTATTTTTGAACATTTTCTTTTCTTGAAAGTAATGGAACATTTCTAATCATTTGGAAATTTCTTGCAGAAATAAATCGGATTTGACTGGATTTGGCTGCCAGTCTAATTATCTGTCATTATTGTCTTCATTACCCAGGCCTGTTTCATCAGCTGATCTGAAGCGGCTGAAGCTCAGACCTCCTCCAGTGTCTGTGATGACAACAAACATATGGAACATCATGTATATCTGGGTTTTACTGGCCTCTCTGGTGTCCTTGGGAACCCAGGTTAGAAACAGCCAAAATTACACTGGTGAGTGGAATCTCTTCTGATTTTAATAAGATCTGCGATTCTAAAGGGATATTTACCTTTCGAACATGTTTGGGTTCATTTCGTCTACTATCGTCTACTCTGGCTTTTGTGTTGCAGCCCAGACAGCTTTTAAGTTGCTTAATTGAGTATTTAGATAGTTGATATTAATTTTATATTATCAGACAAACAATTTAATCCTATACAACTCACACATTAGAAGGACAATATCAGTGACTAGAACCAAGGACAGGTGTTTTCAATTAATCTAATGTGGTTGAAATGGAGTTTGAAGTTACAATGGGGTACGTGTGTGATAAAATGAATTAGTTAAAAGTAGAAAAGTGCTCCTCGGAGCAAAGGTCTTCGCCAGGTCAGGTAGGTTATTGTGGGCCAGCAATTTTCGGAATTCGCCAATCAGGATGGAATATGAAAAATCGGACAAATTTGTTTTGCAAAAAGCGGCCTCCTGGTGGCACTATAACAGGCCCATGTGAAAAATGTGGGGCAGAGGTTCTGCTCTGACTGGCATCAAGGCCTACAGTGGCGGAGAGTAGCTGTCCACTAGGCTGCACCAGCGCTCCTGTTTTCGTGTATAGAGGGGCGGGTGTATAGAGGCGCGGAGAGATTGCGCCTGATCCCATTGGATCACCGATCTGTCCGTCAACCCCCGCCCCGTTAACACAACATTACGAGCGACGCCCACTGCACTCTGATTGGTTGGGGAAATGAAACACTTCCCATACAAGGTATGCCGACGCGCTCCTCCAGGCTTTTATCTTTTAGCAAAACTAAACAATAAAAGCCTGGAGATCGAGGCTAGCTGTCCACAGACGGACACACACACACGGACGGACGGACGGACGGACGGACGGACGGACAGACAGGGTAACATAGTATTAGTAAACATAGTCTCATCCATGCCTTTCGACCTGGCGGAGACAATGACCCCAAACGTCTTTGAAAGAGAATTATCCCTTTAAGGATAAGGTGAGTAACGTTAAATGTACACACCCTGGTTGCTTAATGAATCTTTGCTTCCAGTCATACAGTACAGTTTTGCAACTGATGATTTCCTGTCGTTGTTACTGTCACAATGGTTCACTTTGCCATGATGATTCACCAGTGGTGTAAAGTAACGAAGTACATTTACTCAAGTACTGTACTTAAGTACAATTATGAGGCAAATATTGTACTTTTACTCCACTACAAATATTTGACAGCTTTAGTTACGAGTTACTTTGTTATTATTACAAAATACACTAACCACTAACTGAAAATAGCCGATCTACAACTCACAATGCGCATTGAGCTTGTAGATCTGCTACTTTGAAAAGATTTTCATACATTTTATGCATTTGATAACATGTGACATGGGGACATGGGTACTTTTGGTACTTTAAGTACATTTTGATACCAATACTTTTGTACTTTTACTCAAGTAAATTTTGAATTCCGGACTTTTACTTGTAACAGTCAGAGTATTTCTACATTGCAGTATTGATACTTTTACTGAAGTAAAAAATGTGCGTATATTGTGATTCACTTTGTCATGAGTCCAACTTTTTTTCTTTCACTGAAGATCTTTGACAATTATTAGAATAGTGTTGAATTGAATATCTGTTGCAAACACTTTGTCTTATACAGTATATTGTCTTACAGATTGTGGAGCCCAGAATGTGACAGTGAGTCACAGTCTCATGGAGCAGAGGATCTTCTTAACCTGGGAGGATGACCCGTCCTGCAGGGTGACCTTCGACCCCACCTACAGGACCACCCAGGAGGTGCTGACCTATGAGCTGGCTGTGTTGTCTACGCACTCCATGAAGCACGTTCACCACGTACGTCCAATTCAGTATTAGTCACATTCAGTACTTACTTACTTAATCTTCTTCGTTCCCTGTGGAACATAAGGCTGCGACTATCTGCTTCCATCTGGTCCTATCCTGTGCAGCATGTTGTGCCTCGCCCCATGTTAGGTTTGCCATCTTCAACTCCGAGATCACAGTTCTTTCTCATTTCACTGATGACCTGGGCAAGTTTAGATGTTTCATACATGGTGCGGACATTCCATGCTCCCAGGCGGATCATTGTTTTGGGCCCGAGCAGACTCTCATTCGCACTCCTGACTTCCTGTTGAAGGCTTTCATCAGGGGTGGTCATACTGCCGGGTCGGCTAGAGTCTACTGTAGGCCCTACGTTTAAAGCATTTGTCGTAGTTTCTGTAACAAAGTAGTGTTTTACGGGGTGGGGTTGTTAGCCCCACGCCCAACCCCCAACCTGGAGGGCCAGGTGCTACTTTTCGTCTGGCCTCTACTCTAGAAACCTGCCCGGCTTGGTAGAACCTGCTGGGGGGTATGAGCCCCCGCCGGTATAGCCTTCTGAGTCACGGAGGCACACAAGCCTCCCCACCACGGCAAGGTAGCAGCACACGGAAAGGAGTCACATTCAGTGGTGTAAAGTAACTAAGTATAGTTACTCAAGATATGTTCTTAAGTACAATTTTGAGGTACTTTTACTTGAGTGGAGTACTCCAATTTTCTATACTTATACTTCGACTCCACTACATCGCAGAGTATAATATTTCACTTTTACTCCACTACAATTATTTGTAGTGGAGTTGCTAGTTACTTTGCAGATATAAATTATTACATTATAAAACATACATTAACCACTTAATGCGTCGCGTTGTGAGCTTGTAGATCTGCTATTTTTTTAGTACTTTTCTTTTGGATACTTTAAGTACATGCTGATACCAATACTTTTGTTTGAGCACTTTTCCCACTACAGGTCTCATTTTAGTCATCTGAAATGTCTGCGACGCGTTGTGAGCTTGTAGACCGGCTATTTTCGGAGAGTGACACCCATGCACAGCCGAGCATAAAATTACTTGTCTTTTAGTTCTACTGGATCTCTTCTCCACTAGTCTTAGTTCAACTGGATCTCTTCTCCACTAGTCTTGGTTCAACTGGATCTCTTCTCCGCTACTCTTAGTTCTACTGGATCTCTTCTCCGCTACTCTTAGTTCTACTGGATCTCTTCTCCACTAGTCTTAGTTCTACTGGATCTCTTCTCCACTAGTCTTAGTTCTACTGGATCTCTTCTCCACTAGTCTTAGTTCTACTGGATCTCTTCTCCGCTATAGTCTTAGTTCTACTGGATCTCTTCTCCGCTAGTCCCACCCTAACATTTTAGTGTAGTTTTTATTTGTTGACGAATTTGACGGTTTATTTAGTCATAGCATCAGTCATCATAGCTTAGTTTTTATGATGTTTTTATTTTCATCAGTGAAACAGGTAAGTCGACAAAAACAAAATCATTTTTAAACTGTTCTCAGGGTTACGTGGAGGTGAGACCAGACCAGTAACATGTTTTTAACGGTTTGTTCTCAGGGTTAAGTGGAGGTGAGACCAGACCAGTAACATGTTTTTAACGGTTTGTTCTCAGGGTTACGTAGAGGTGAGACAAGACCAGAGAGGACTCACACATCAGTGGAACTGGACCTCTGAGCTTCCATTAGAATGTTCCTCCTACTCTGTCAGCATCAGAGCACTGTACCACCACGACAACCACACTAGTGACTGGAGCCAAGTCAATGTCACTGTTATGGGTTAATATTGCTTTTTTTTTATTTTTTTTATATTTTTTTATGCCTTGGTGGCCTTGGTGGCCTTGAATGGCATCATATCTAATTTAGAGGTTATTAGTTAAATTTGTTGATGAAATTGTCAATAATTATATTTAGTCATAGTTTTAGTCATCATAGCTTTAGTTATTATTTCGTTTTTGTTTAGTTTTAGTCTACACATTTTTTTCGTCATCATTTTAGTTGATGAAAACGAAATAAAAACAAATGTAAAATCTACTAAATTTGGCAAAAATCTCATGATGTTTTAGTCAACTAAAATATGACTAAAAAATAAAACATTTCAGATGACAGATATGACTAAAAACTCAATTGAATTGTATTCAAAAGACTAAAGACTATAAAACTACATTTAAAAAAATGTGTTTGTGCAGACAGGGGGTCCTCCAGACACAGGGGGTCCTCCGGACACAGGGGGTCCTCCAGGCACAGGGGGTCCTCCACTGAGCCTCAGGTGTTCCCCAAGGACAGGGTGGTGCAGGTCAGTGGTGTAAAGTAACTAAGTACATTTACTCAAGTACTGTACTTAAGTACAAATTATGGTTAGGTATATTTTACTTTACTAGAGTATTTCCAGTTTTCAGTACTTTTACTTCTACACCACTACATCTCAGAGACAAATATTATAATTTTACTCCACTACAATTATTTTAAAACTTAAGTTAGTTACTTTGTAGATTTTGATTATTATTACAAAACATACATTAACGACTTGTAGATCTGCTATTTTCAAACGATTTTTATACATTTGAAAACTTGTGAAACGGGGCATTCTGCATAAGGAGTAGGCTACTTTTTACTTTTACTTTAAGTACATTTTCATACTAATACTTTTGTGCTTTTACTAAAGTACATTTTGAATTCCGGACTTTCACTTGTAATTCTACATGGCAGTATTGATACTTTTACTTAATTCACCCCCAAAATGTCATTTTTTCTATCGATTAGTCACCCCATGGAGACTTGAATTCATGGATATTTTTTAGTTTTTGTCGCATTCCTAAGCCAATAATTTGATTTGAATAATTTGACAGCAGCGGTTAGGTAGGAGACACAAAGAGTCTCCTTTGTGTCTCCTACCGGAACTGCTGCCGGTCATCACATTATTGGCTTAGAAAAACGAAAAAAATCCATGAATTCAAGTCGCCATGGGGTGAAAAAAAGTCATTTTGGGGGTGAACTATCCCTTTTAAAGGGTTAAGTAGAAAATGTGAGTACTTTTTCCACCACTGCTACAGGTGGGCAGCAGCTTGACCCTGTGCTGTCTGGAGGAGCCTGGAGGGAGGGGCCATCACCTGGGGGTCAGAGGTCACAAACACACTGGCCTCCATGGCCTGAAGGTCAGAGGCTACAACCCCACTGACCTCCATGCCGTCCACATCACTGACCACATCCAGGTGGTGACCCTTGACCTCCACTCCCCCTCCCCCTCCCCCCACACCTGCACCCGGGTCACATGCAACGCGGATCAGTACGGCACCTGCATTTACGTCGGATGTAAGTATCGATTTGAAATGATTCTTTTTGAGTGTGTAACACTCTAAGAAACACCCTGTCCATTTGTGGGATGTGAATTGTGGGCCTGCACTTCTGTTCATATGTATACGGTGTGGGCGTGGCTGAGGAAAGGGGGCGTGTTTGGTTAAAAAGGGTTTGCAAAGCGTCATGATTGGTTGCCATGTCTGCTTATTGTAAGAGACATTGCCCTTGTTTTTCTGTGAAGGTGCTTGTAAAGACTGGTGGTTGCGGTTTGTCCCTGTTTCTGAAAGGTTGTTGATATTTGGTATGAGTTATTGGTTGATATATTGATATATTTCACATACACTCTCACATTGGATTAATATCCAATTAATTCTTGTTTTTTGTCTGTTGCCGAGGAAATGGTTTGATGCTTAATTCTCCACGAAGATGATGTGGTTGCTGTATTGCTTGTCTGTCTGTCTGTCTGTCTGTCTGTCTGTCTGTCTGTCTGTCTGTCTGTCTGTCTGTCAGACCCCCCAGCAGACAGGGGTCTCCAGTGTGAGACTCAGGACCTCCAGTCAGTCCAGTGTCGCTGGTCTAGAGGGAGAGGCACCGGCCTGTCTGGAAGACACTCAACACTGTATTCACTGTATGGAAGGTACAGATATTAGTGTCTCCGCCAGGCCGAGACTATGTTTTGCACCCTGCAATAATATAGATAAATATTTTGAGATGGGGGTCCGTGACATGGAAAAAGTTGGAGCACCACTGATATAGCAACATACTGTTTAGAAAACATTTTCCCGGTTTTAATGGGTTATTGAGGAGGACTTACAGTAGGTCAAGCTAGGCGAGAAAGGTCCTGGATTCGATTCCTGCCGGGAACGCTGTGGGCGTTGGGGGCGTGTCTTCTCCTCCGCGTCATCATTGCCCATACCCTAGGTGGGGTTGGTGAAAGGGCCTACTCTGTGTGGAGTTTGCATGTTCTCCCCGTGTCTCCTAAGGTAGTCAATTAATACCCTCACAAAAACATGCAGTAATCCTGGTCTCTATACCGCCTCCCCCTGGCCAGCCGGGGCGCCTGATGGAGGGGAATGGAACTGGTTGGAATAACGCGTTCCTTCCACGCGCTACGTCCTACCGGGGAAACTCCCCCCTGTCAGGTGACAAAAAGGTCAGTTGGCTCTCCTGCATTGAAGGAGGCATGAGCTCGGCCCTGGGCTCCCTAGGCTGGTGGGGGGAGTGTAGCGCCCAGGATCACTTAGAAAAGTGGCACCGGGTGAAAAAAGGGTTACAAAATCGTGGGATAGAAAAATAAAAAAGTAAGAGAGAACAAATCAGTTTTCTCATGTTTTTTTCAGGCCATGTACAGGTGATAATATTTGCACCAGATCCAAGAATGATGATGGTGAAAGCTGCCGGTGCAAACAGACTGTAAGTCACATCGATGGAGGAGAGAGGAGCTGGACACTGAAAGCCCAGAACCAGCTTGGTGAGGTGGAGCTCACAGACACAGCTGACCTGATGGACAGAGGTACAGTAGAGCTGTGGTTCTCAACCATAGACAGTAAAAAGGATGGATAAAGTTACGCCCATAAACTCGTAACTTTCAGCAATTTCAAATCCACCATCTTTCTATATCGCCGCTCGCGTCATATTGCGTCATATCCTATGCACTCGGAAATGAATGCTATTGGTTGGGACCAGAGCGGAGGTGGGGAATGAATGCTATTGGTTGTGTAGCTTGTCAATCAAATCATCACAAGGTAGCCACGGCCCTCCTACAGCATCCCCTTCTTTATCATCAAATTTTAGATAAATGGGACCATAATTTACCAAAACGTATATCATGGTGATTGAAAGAAGACTTTAAACTAGCGACTGGAAGCATATAGTATTTATGACAATGTTTATTAAGGTAAGAAAATCAAGTCTAAAGTTCGGCAAAAACCCACCCGCTTGAATGGAGAGTAATTATTTCTGACACCAGCAGGGGTAAAACAGCGAGACTACAGGCCATTCATATGAACTGTCACTTCCTGTATACAGTAGACTCAATTTACAACTCAGAAGCTGGCCCCTTGTTCTCAACCTTTTTCATGTCAAGGACCCCCACATTGATATGTATTTGGCCGCCGGACCCCCATATGAAAAGGGTTTTCCGAACATTTTCAAAAAGATGTACAAGCTCGTATAGATGTACGAGCTTGTACATCTGCTATCTTTTAATAGCCAACGTATAAATGGATAAAGTGGTTGAAGTGATCGTGATGGTATGTTAACTACTTTTACTGGGGACCCCCTGAACCCCTCCAAGCACCCCACTTTGAGGACCACTGCAGTAGAGCTCCCATTGTGTGTTTTCTACGACAAGGGTCTTCAACAGGGGGTCCAGGACCCCTAAGGCGTCCTCAGAGTTACTACAGGGGGGCCATAAAACGTTTGTGTTATAGGATTTTTATGTTTTTATATTTTTCTTCTTTTTTCACGTGAACCACTTGAACCCTATAGCGTCCCTATATTCTGGTGGGAACATTTGCCTGAAAATATCTAATCTAGAAGCTCACAACGTGTCGCAGTGTGATGTGTTGTGAGCTTGTAGATCGGCTGTTTTTGGCAAAGAGGTTTGGTGTAGAGGGGAGAAAGAGCGGATCAAGTACCGAGCCCACATTTTTTAATCCGACGAAAAGTACAAAAGTATTGGTATCAAAATGTACTTAAAGTACGAAAAGTAAAAGTACTGAAATGTTTGAAAATCGCAGATCTACAAGCTCACAACGCGTCGCGATGCAACGCATTGTGAGCTTGTAGACTATTTTCAAATAGCCTACGTATAAAATAAATGTAAAAATCTAATAATTGTAGTGGAGTAAAATTACAATATTTGCCTCTGAGATGTAGTGGAGTAGAAGTAAAAGTATAGACAATTGGAAATACTCCAGTAAAGTAAAAGTACCTCACAATTGTACTGAAGTAAAGTATTTGAGTAAATGTACTTAATTACTTTACACCACTGGAAAAGAGCACGGGTAAACAAACAAACAAACAAAAAACATTCATTTACACGGCAACGCTGATGACAGTCTTGTCAAAGCAAGTCTATGAAGCTATCTATGAATGAAAAAGGGGTCCTTAGCCTGAAAAACGTTGAAGACCCCTGTTCTATGAAGTGTAAGGTTCTCAACATTTTCATCTTACATAAGTACATATGTACAATAAGTATTTTATTTGTGTGAGCATTCATTGTATTTTATTTATTATATATTGTTATGTCAGTTCACATGTATGCTCCAAAGGAAGTGACGGCTTCAAACGTCAACCCACGCAATGCCACCGTCTGCTGGCGGTGGGCAACATCGCACTACCTCAAGCTGCCTATAGTGTGTCAAATAAAAGTAATGCACAGTCATGATGGGGAAACACACACAGTGGTGAGTTACCAGCCATGAAGAACCATGAGTCATTCTAGAGGCTAGAAAGGTGACATGACTGTTAAGCTGTCTTTGTTGTTTTGTTCACAGCGGAATGTGAGTGGGGTTGGTGTTAATGTGACCGTGCTGCATGGCCTGGACCCCAGGCAGGGGTACCAGGTTCAGGTTAGTGTTCATTACGTCTGCTAAAAAACTATGACCAAAAATGTTGTCCGACTGCCTTTTTTCACTGACGAAAACCAAATCAAAAATTAAATAAAAACTAAGCAATGCTGACAGAAACTATGACTAGATATATTTCCGTCAACAAATAAAACAACAACAATAAACTTAATTAGTAGGATCGATTTATATGTATTATATGTAAATTGTGTACTCATTTTATGGTATATCAATTTGTATTAAATCATATTGTTTTACAATAGGTTATTTGTCATGGTAAGAAGGGGGCCGGACTAGATAAGCATTTGCTTCTTTCTGTCCCTTCTTGAACAAATGTTTTGTAATTGTGATGATGATGTATCACTTTTTTACCTTGTAAACCTGTGATGTGACAATAAAACTAAAACTGAGTCTGATGGAGTTTTCTGTACTTTTAAATTGTTCAAGATAAATAAAGATCAAATAAAATAAAATAAAAACTAGACAAAAATGTTAGGGAGCGACTAGTGGAGAAGAGGTCCAGTAGAACTAAGACTATTTTTGGATTTAATACTTTATTTCGAAGTTTGCAGAGAAAAAAGCACATGGAAGTACAGTTCGCAATAGAAGGTCAACTAAATAGGATTGAAAAAGCCCAGAAAAGCTGCAATGACTTGTTTCAAATGGGGTCCTCACGTACTCAATTCATGGAGAGTGGAGAAGAGATCCAGTGAAGACTAATCATTTTATGCTTGGTTGAGTGCTCGGTTGTCGCTTTCTGGATATAGCCAATCTGCAAGCTTGTAGATCTGATATTTCCGGCAAGCAGCTAAGTCAGTATAAATCAGGCATTATGCCGCCATCATGGGTCACCAAAATACATGTTAGTCGCCAAAATAAACTGTACATTGAAGTCGACTAAATTCTTATGATATTGATTTTTATTGTTAGTTAACTGAAAGACTTAAAACCAAAACATTTTCGATGACTAAATTAGGACTAAAACTAAATGGAATTTTATTCAAAAGTCTAAAACTAAATAAAAATGAACCCTGGTTCTTCAGGTGAGATGTGGAACACAGCAGAACTTCTGGAGGTGGAGTGACTGGACCTCAGCTGTCTTCTACACCAAAGGAGATGGTGAGTTCAACATCTAAGCTACTTTTACATGTTCTCAAGGGAAGAGTATATGAACACAGTGTAATCCATGTACTGTATCAGAACAAAATTATTGATTTGTCAATTTCTCCCTCAGTTCCAGATGAATTGGATGTTTGGATGAAGAGGGATGATAACCAAACTCTGATCGTGTGGAAGGTACTGTATGAGCCGGGGAATGAAACCGGGTACCTTCCGATTCCCCAAGTAGGGATGGGGGATCGAGAATCACTTCTATCACAAAATCAATTCCAAAGTTATTGAGAATTGGAAATCAATAAGGTTTTTGGCTTAATAAATGCTCTTTATCGATTCTAGCGGGACCTAGCCTGGGATCAATACAATTTTCAGGTTTCTGATGCGGTCGAGAGCGCGTCATCAGGCGGCCAGAACCAAGGTGCCGGTATCACCCAAAATAATTGCCCGCCATCAAGGGCATCATAATTTTAGGGCCTAGCCAATAAAACCCTTGATGCAGCTTAGTTTTGCTTATCGGAATAGTTTGTTTGGTATATCCATCTTTTATTCCAACTCATAGCGACTAGTTTAGCGACTGACTAAACTAGTAGTTATACTTGATTCGGCATTTATATGCTAACAAGGGGAACCAAAACAAACTCATGTTGTTCTAACGAAGCTTAGATTCAACAAAGCTGCTCTTGAATTGTTTGTGGAAGTTAAATGAGTTCCCCAGTTTAGCACCAATAGGCTCTATTCACAGCAGCCATATTATCACTTCCTTCACAGGTGTTACCAATGATACTAATGAAGGCTCTGTTCCATTTAGTGTAGCACAGTGGTTCTCAGATTTTTCAGATTTCCAAATGGACGCTTACGGGTCCATTTGGTTCCATTTGTACACTCTCAGAGTTACACACCCGCAAGGGGCCATTCGGAAACCCCTTAAGGAACCATTAGGGTCCCTGGACCCCAATTTCAGTCCCACTGGTGTATCAGAGTGTTTCCAGTGAGCCAACATGCAACAATATCAGCACCCTGACTCTGTTTGACCAGAATGGAACAGAGCCTTCATTAGTATCATTGGTAACACCTGTTGATGTCTTCACAATGTGGCTTCTGTGAATAGAGCCTATTTGTCAACAACCACCAATAATAGTAAAAGGATCGATGAGGAATTCGATCGATAAGCAGGATCGATAAGGGGATTGAAAGAAAATGTATAATCCCCATCCGTATTCCCTCTCTCTCTACGTCGTCCTCTCAGACGAGCCCTCCATCAACGTCTCCAGTCATCTCGTTTCTCCATACATCTGGCCAGCTCCTTTGTGCTTTCTGCACCAGCATCCTTCCTTACCCATCCACGTAGGTAGGTAGGTGTTGGACGTCCTCTTGATCGATGCCCGTGTGTTGGTTCCCACCGAACGAGCTTTTTGACCGGGAATTCTCGGTGGCGGTCCCTAGCAGCCGTTTTTCCTCCTGAGCCACTACTGCCCTGCTACTGTAAACGAAAAAAATGGATAAAGTGGTTAAAATGATTGTAATGCTATGTAAACTAATAGGCTCTATGCACAGCAGCCATATTATCACTTCCTTCACAGATGTTACCAATGATACTAATGAAGGCTCTGTTCCATTTAGTGTAGCACAGTGGTGTCCACGACCCCCATAACTGAGAGTGTACAAATGGAACCAAATGGACCCTTACGGTTCCATTTGGTTCCATTTGTACACTCTCAGAATTACACACCCGTAAGGGGCCATTTGGAAGCCCATGAGGGTCCCTGGACCCCAACTTTAGACCCACTGGTGTAGCAGAGTTGTTCCAGTGAGCCAACATGCACACAATATCAGCACCCTGACTCTGTTTGACCAGAATGGAACAGAGCCTTCATTAGTATCATTGGTAACACCTGTGAATGTCTTCATAATATGGCTACTGTGAAAAGAGCCTATTTTGCTTGGGACCCCCTGGAACCGCCCCAAAGTACCCATGGGGGTCCCCGGACCCCACTTGGGAACCATTGGCTTACACAACGGTACATTTTGCTTATAAAACATACCGATGCTATTGTTTCCCTCTAGGTACCAGTGAAGAACCAGCGTCATGGACGTAGACTCATAGACTATGAGGTGACCTGGACACAGTCTGGACAGACACAGACACACAGGAGGACCATCCTTCCACCTGATCACAGCATCACTCTGCATCTTAATGCCACTAAAGAGCATGTTGTCACCGTCACCGCTAGGAATGTGAATGGCAGCTCCTCTCCCTCCTCCGTCACTGTGCCCAGGCTCTCACATGCAGGTAGACTCCGGTTCCTTTTTTTTTTTACGTAACAGTTTCAGTACTTTTACTTCTATTCCACTTACATCTCAGCGGCAAAAAAAAAATGCTTTTACTGCACTACAATTATTTGATAATTTTTGTTACGAGTTACTTTGTAGATTTTGGTTATTATTACAAAACATACATTAACCACTTCAGCCCCATGCATACTTAGGCTGTTTGAAAATAGCAGATCTACAAGCTCATAGCGCGTCGCAAAGCATGTCAACTTGTGAAATGGGACATACTGCATAATGCATACTTTTACTTTTGGTACTTTGAGTATATTTTGATGCCAATCCTTTTGTACTCTTACTCAAGTACATTTTGAACACCGGACTTTTAACTTGTAACAAAGTATTTCTACATCGCAGTATTGATACTTTACTTTTACTTTATAAGTAAAAAAAAATAGTACTTTTTCCACCACTGCTTAACGATTCCCTACACTGTCTCTCTGCATTCTATGTATGTGTTTACCTTGTTTACTGTAAGTCACTCTGGATGAAGAGCGTCTTATAAATGGCTACATTGTACATTGTTTCCAGACAGACAGGTGACATGTTGATGTGTTTTCAGACAGACGGGTGATATGTTGATGTGTTTTCAGACAGGTGACATGTTGATGTGTTTTCAGACAGACAGGTGACATGTTGATGTGTTTTCAGACAGACAGGTGACATGTTGATGTGTTTTCAGACAGACAGGTGACATGTTGATGTGTTTTCAGACAGACAGGTGACATGTTGATGTGTTTTCAGACAGACAGGTGACATGTTGATGTGTTTTCAGACAGACGGGTGATATGTTGATGTGTTTTCAGACAGGTGACATGTTGATGTGTTTTCAGACAGACAGGTGACATGTTGATGTGTTTTCAGACAGACAGGTGACATGTTGATGTGTTTTCAGACAGACAGGTGACATGTTGATGTGTTTTCAGACAGACGGGTGATATGTTGATGTGTTTTCAGACAGGTGACATGTTGATGTGTTTTCAGACAGACAGGTGACATGTTGATGTGTTTTCAGACAGACAGGTGACATGTTGATGTGTTTTCAGACAGACGGGTGATATGTTGATGTGTTTTCAGACAGACGGGTGAGCTCCACTCAGATGGTTGGTACCAGAGGGGGGTTTCCCCTGTCCTGGACCCCGAGCCCTGCAGCCAGCTGTGGATACATAGTGGACTGGAGTCCTTCCTTCACTGGACGCTCACTGGACTGGGTCCGAACACCTGCTGGGGTCACTAATACCACTGTTACATCAGGTAAGTCAATGATTCTCCGCTTTCTTTAGTCAGTGATTCTCAGAAAAAAAAAACAGAAAAAGAAAGTTTTTTATCTACGTTATTTTTGGGGGTATTTTCAAGCCTTTATTCGCTAGGGACAGTGGAGAGAAACAGGACATGACAGGAGAGGGGGGGCAGGCCTGGGGTCGTATTCGCTCTACTTCATTTCAAGAACCCCAGTTTCCACAGACCCCCAGTTGATACCATTATTGTTACAAACACAACACAACCTCTATTACAACTTCCTGACCTGGCGGAGACCTGTGCTCAGAGGAGCACTTTTTCTAGTTAGTCATGTTTTTATGTCCTGGATTTTGTGTTTTATCCTCGAACTGTTTTAACCTGTACGATAGTTGTTTTCTATGGTTGATATTTTATAATAAATACAAACAAAATAATAATAATAATAAATACACTCTCCACCTCAGAAACCTTCAGAGAGGGTGTGAGGTATTCTCTGTCCATCCATGCCTGCACACCTCACAGTCCTCAGCTGTTGGAAAGAAGACACGGATATGTCAAAGAGACACGTATGTACAGTATAGTACGCACTTCATTTTATCATTCACAATGTGACTGCTGTTCAAGACACATACTGTATAGACCATAACGTGAAGCAGCCTGTTATAGCGCCACCAAGAGGTGAAAGATTAGGGGTCGAGAGGTCGTTCTTCCTTGGCCTACTGGGAGTGTGTGTGCAAAGTTTCATGATGTGCCGATCGATTCAGTGGTGTCAGATATTAGCTGTTCACAGACAGACAGACACAGACGCACACACGCACACACACACACACGCGCACACACACACACACACACACACACACACACACACACACACACACACACACACACACACACACACACACACACACACACACACACACACACACACACACACACACACACACACACACACACACACACAACTCACACCATGGGCGCTGGAATGGATAGTGACATGGGGTGACACATCGGGGGACGCATGCACGCGCGTGTGTGCAAGAGGTCCGTGCACGCACACGCCTTTTCGGGTGGTTTTGTTACTTTATTTCGGTACAAAAAATGTACTCCATGAAGTGTAGATGTCAGAGGTTTTTTCTTTTTCTTTTTTCTTTATCCCAAAAGTCAGCTGTAACCAAATGGGCTCCTCTGTTTAATCAACTATACAATGATACAGTCTCCCCCCATAGTCTCCCCCCACGGTGGGGAGACCCAGCCCGGGTCCCCCCCCCACCTCGCGGTGGTCATGAGGTTCGGGGGACTGGACTGATTTTTTTTTTGACTGGACTGAATTGTGGGGGGACATAGTGTCTTTTAATTAGACAGGCGCCAGCGGCACTGACACACACACACACACACGCACACGCACACGCACACACACACACTAAGCATTAATGTTTGGCTTGGGGCTTGTTGTCGGCAGTGGTGGAAAAAAGTAGGCTACTCAAATGTTTTACTTAAATAAAGGTATCAATACCACAATGTAAAAAGTTTGGTATTAAAAATTTACTTGAGTAAAAGTCAATATATAAAAATCATTTGAAAATAGCCGATCTTCAAACTCACAAAGCGTCGCATCACGACGAGTTGTGAGCCTAGATGAGCTATTTTCAAAAAACGTTTGAACAGTCTTATTATTCATTTTGTGTATTTTTTTGCCGGCTTGCACTGTTAATAATCCTGCACGGGATCTTTTGGAGGTTATACAATACCCAAAAACTGTATTTTTGGACGTTTTTGAGCCTTGAGCCACTGGCCAACCTTTCATACTACATGTCTGCAGTTCAATTCAAGTATCAATTCCTTTAATACACATGTCTAGAAATGTGGGTGGATATGGGTCGAAATAATCTACTTTCCAATTTAGTTTTGTGATAGTTTTAACTCGATTATGAATACATTCTTAAAGGGTGTGAGTTTTTTATTACACAATATTTTTGTGTTTTGAATCTCCCCCCTGACTGACAAATACATGACACACTGAAAACTAACACTGGTACATACATACCATGCACACATTACTTGAACATGGTATTTGAACCGTGTTATTGTTACATTGTAGGCCTTCCTGATTGAAGCAGTGAAACATGTTGTTACATTGTAGGCCTTCCTGATGGACTGATTGAAGCGGTGGAACATGAACAGCGTGGGTCAGATGTTCTGGTCTCCTGGCTTCCTGTCCCCTGGACCAAACGGAGTGCGTTCATCCAGGGTTACATGCTGACCTACAGCGATACCTCTGGATCTCCAAACAACAACAACACCGTTTTCAGCATCACAACAGGTAGCATATATAGTATTATTGTTAAAGTGTGGTTTGTTCATTTTGACTAAAGGTCATAAGATTGTAGATTTAGTTGACACAATGTTGGCGGTGCCTTGATGGCGTCGTAATGCCTGATTTATACTTGGCTCTGTGCCAAAAGTAGCCGATCTGCAAGCTCATAACGCATCGCAGACGCGTTGTGAGCTTGTAGATCAGCTATTTTTGGAGTGCGACACCCACACACAGCCAAGCATAAAATGACTATTCTTAGTTCTACTGGATCTCTTCTCCACTAGTCTTAGTTCTACTGGATCTCTTCTCCACTAGTCTTAGTTCGACTGGATCTCTTCTCCACTAGTCTTAGTTCTACTGGATCTCTTCTCCACTAGTCTTAGTTCTACTGGATCTCTTCTCCACTAGTCTTAGTTCTACTGGATCTCTTCTCCACTAGTCTTAGTTCTACTGGATCTCTTCTCCACTAGTCTTAGTTCGACTGGATCTCTTCTCCACTAGTCTTAGTTCTACTGGATCTCTTCTCCACTAGTCTTAGTTCTACTGGATCTCTTCTCCACTAGTCTTAGTTCTACTGGATCTCTTCTCCGCTAGTCCCTCCCTAACATTTTAGTCTAGTTTTTATTTGTTGACGAAATTGTCAATATATTTAGTCATAGTTTTAGTCATCATAGCTTAGTTTTTTTGACAGTTTGTTCACTGATTCTATTGTTTGTGACTGTGTGTTCAGACAGCAGTGATGTCACTGATTCTATTGTTTGTGACTGTGTGTTCAGACAGCGGTGATGTCACTGATTCTATTGTTTGTGACTGTGTGTTCAGACAGCAGTGATGTCACTGATTCTATGGTTTGTGACTGTGTTCAGACAGCGATGTCACTGATTCTATTGTTTGTGACTGTGTGTTCAGACAGCAGTGATGTCACTGATTCTATGGTTTGTGACTGTGTGTTCAGACAGCAGTGATGTCACTGATTCTATTGTTTGTGACTGTGTGTTCAGACAGCAGTGATGTCACTGATTCTATGGTTTGTGACTGTGTGTTCAGACAGCAGTGATGTCACTGATTCTATTGTTTGTGACTGTGTGTTCAGACAGCAGTGATGTCACTGATTCTATTGTTTGTGACTGTGTGTTCAGACAGCAGTGATGTCACTGATTCTATTGTTTGTGACTGTGTGTTCAGACAGCAGTGATGTCACTGATTCTATTGTTTGTGACTGTGTGTTCAGACAGCAGTGATGTCACTGATCTATTGTTTGTGACTGTGTGTTCAGACAGCAGTGATGTCACTGATTCTATTGTTTGTGACTGTGTGTTCAGACAGCAGTGATGTCACCAGCCTCAGAGCCACAAACCTTCCCATCAGCTCCTACAGGTTCACTCTGTCTGCTCTGACCTCTGTGGGGAGAGGTGGTGATGTCACCTTTATGGTCACCATGACTCCATACTGTATGTACTGTATTACATAATTATGATACCTCACCATATTGTATGTATTAATACATCCCCATGAATCCATACTGTATGTATACCTCACCATGAGTCCATGCTGTATGTATTACTGTTTACCACTTAAACAATACCTCATTACATCTATTTATAAAGCATCCATTTCTTTAGCATGGAGGAGTCCTTACAAAGTTCTAGTGGCAGCAAATGTTTGGTTTGGTTTCATCTGGTTGCTTAACAATCCGATGCTTTAATCAGTGTTAATTTTGAGTTTAGTTTTAGTTTTAGTTTTAGTCATTAGTCTTTTGAATAAGATTCCATGTTTTAGTCGTATTTTAGTCATCTGAAAAGTATTAGTTTTAGTCTAGTTTTAGTTAATTCTAGATTTTTGTCGACTACAGCGACAGTTGATTTAGTCGACCAAAATGTATGTTGTCGTAATGCCTGATTTATACTTAGCTGCTTTCCAAAAATAGCAGATCTACAAGCTCTCAATGCGTCGCTTGTAGATCAGCTATTTTCGAAAGGTGACACCTGTGTGCAACCAAGCATAAAATGACTTGTCTTAATTCTACTGCATCTCTTCTCTTCTAGTCCCTGACATGTTAGTCTAGTTTTTATTTGTTGATTAAATAGTCAATACAATTAGTTTTTATTTCGGTTTTATTTAGTCTTCGTCAGTGAAAAAAAGTAGTCGACCAACATTTTTCGTCTACGAAATTAACACTGGTTTTGGTTTCATCTTGTTGCTTTAATCCACAGCTGATCATTTGATCATGCTCTTTAATCCACAGTTGATCATTTGATCATGATCTTTAATCCACAGCTGATCATCTGATCATGATCTTGACCATCTCCCTGCTCAGCATGTTCACTGTCCTTTCTTTCATCACCGTGCTCTGCTACATCAAGTGGACATGGTAAGCAAATATCTGGATTGATACAGTAGAGTACAAATGATGTGCACTATGTGTCCTGCTGTACATGTTATGAGCTAATGCGATCGGCTGACCAGTCGCTCCTGGTTGTGCCTAGCCATGGATCACACGACGGTCGTCTGTCACGACTGTCATGGATAAACTTCAATCTGGTGTTTGCACTTTCTCTATTTGCGACCCTTACATCTACATAAACGTTCAGATTTCAAATATAAAGTTCTTACCACATGGCCACGGATGTTACAATTATGTACGGCCCCTCAGAAGTACCCGTATCTTCCGTATTGTTCAATGAAAAGCATTTTAATCCGATCGGCGGCCATTTTCTCATAGAGTTATTGTGTATCAGAGTGCAATACACCTCCCAACCGATAGGGTCGAATAGTTGAAAGTATATGGAAAATTAGGAGAAAATGGATTAAAATGCTTTTTATTGAACAATACGGAAGATGTAACATCCGTGGCCATTGAGTAAGCACTTTATATTTCAAATCTGAACGTTTATGTAGATGTACGGGCCATAAATGGAGAAAGTGAAAACACCAGGTTGAAGTTCATCAATGACTGTCATGATATGATATGACAGTCATGTTTCAGGGCTAAGTTGTGCCCAAAACTAAACACAAGACCAGAGGTGAGCGAGCCTTCATGGTGGCCGGCCCCAGACTCTGGAACAACCTGCCACTCCACGTTCACTCATTGGCGGTTTTGAAATCCTTACTAAAAGACAAAAAAAATATTGCTAGCTTTTAATGCTGCTTGACTGTATACCTTACCCTGGCCCTCACCACATACCTTTGATATGCTGCATATATTGATGCTGTTTTATTTTCTTGTTTGTTTATATTTTAATTTGCTCTGTGCAGCACTTTGGTTTGAACCTGGTTGTTGGAAATGTGCTAGTATAAATAAAGTCTGAGTTAAGACCCCAGTGTGTCCTGTATGTACCAATAACTATATGTAGCTCTGCAGGACAGCAGGTCATATCCCGCTATTAAAACAGTCTGAGATGTGTAATCTCACCCAGTCAGTTTAAATAGGGTCAACATGTTTGGCTCTTCTCCACGTGGAGTGTAAAAAGCAAACACTACTTTGTATTAAAACTGCAACTTTCTTGTCCTCCCGATTCAACCGGGGATTTATTACTCTACCATACAGATTGTTTAAAAAATATATAAAGAAAGTTATGCATTTTGTCTTTAAATTGCCAATAATTGCTTCAGATATGACACACATTGTTGGCTTTGTTTGTTTGTTCCCTTTTATATCAATATCAACACAATGATCATTGATGTATCATCTTTTTCATTCAACAGTGTCAAACTGAAGGTTTATCCTACAATTCCAAGACCAGTTGTAACACCACTGGTAAGTTCTCATCATAACTACTACATAATACCAATATATCTTCTTTATTACATATATTATATGTTTAAGTAAGTTCTCATCATAACGTGATACCAAAATATCTTTAATTTAAGTAAGTTCTCATCATAACATGATACCAAGATATCTTTAATCTTTATTAAACATATTCATATATTTCATCTTTATTACATATATTATATATTTAAGTAAGTTCTCATCATTACCACATAATACCAATATATATTCATCTTTATTATACATATTTATATAATATATCTTTAATCCTTATTATATATATTTATTTATATAATATATCTTCAACTGAAAATCTGTGTTAATTTTGTCAACTAAAACTATGAGGAAAATATGCCTGACGGAGATGATATCGTCATATTTTCTTTTAGTAAATGTATGCCCTACTTTGTCATACTACAGAATCACACAAAAGTAGCAAAAATATCAGATCTACAAACTCACAACGCATTGTGATGCGACACGGTTTGAGCTTGTAGATCTGCAATTCTTTGAATTTTTTTGCCATTTGAATCCTGAATGGACATACAGTACATACACCCAACACATCGATGATATTTAATATTTCTGTTATTTCCAGCATGTTCACGGACCTCAGATGTTCTGCGTGGATCAACACACCGCAGTAGAAGCTGTAGACGTCCCTGAGCTACGTTGTGAGGTCGGGTCAGTGGACGGTGATCAGACCCAGGAGGAACAGAGGGTCCTCATCGTCCCAGGAACACCCTCCTCTGTCCAGAGATACTACAACCACACCCTGAACGCCGGCGTCCCGCCAACCCACACTTCACCCTCTGAAACGGCGCTTCTTCTCAAACGTCTTAATTCCAAGGACCCCCGTAACTCTGAGAGTTACACACCTGTAGGCGTCCATTTGGAACCCCCTCAAGGAACCCTGAGGGTCCCTGCTGCCGGAGCCCACTTTGCGGACCGCCACTCCGAAACAGCTTCTCTCTCAGATTTATCTGCATGTGTTTTGCTGGAGAACCTTTCGTACAATCTGGGAACGCGGGCTGGAGAAGAAGACTTGGTGCGGTGCTCAGTAGAAAACCACCAGAATCTTCCTGCTCCGCTGTCTCAGCCCGATGCAGCAGAACACCACAGCGGTTACCAGGCCCAGTATCTCATGGAAGCTTCTGGCACTGATGAATTGAATACATAACGTCGTTTCTGTTTGCTAAATAACTGGAGTGACAGGGAGACCTATATAACTGAACACAAATTATAAAGCAATGACTACTATCAGAATATAGAGCTATTTGACATTTATTTAAAAGGGGCCCAGGGGAAATATCTTACACCCCGTTTAATATGAAGAATATTTTTGTTAAAATGTTTAAATTAGTATTAATCTAATTGAATAATTGAACAATTGTATCAGACTGTTGACAACGTCAAACTCCTTTGAACACTGTTTTCCAGAGATATAGCGATATTCGTATACATTTTTATCAATTGTAATCTGGAATGCCTCAGTGAGGCTGCAGAGTTCATGAATCTAATGAAATAATAATTGTCTCCGCCAGGCCGAAATGCATGGCGAGAGAGTATGTTTTACCCCCTGTCCGTCCGTCCGTCCGTCCGTCCGTGTGTCCGTGTGTCTGTCTGTGAACAGCTAATCTCCGGCACCGCCCGGCCGCTACGAAACTGTGCACACACACTCCCTGGATGCCAAAGCCGAACCTCTGCCCCGAACTTTTCAGATTGGCCTTTTATAGCGCCACCAGGAGGCCAATTTGTGCAAAACACATTTTTGGATATCACTCCTACAGATTATGTCCAAACCTCACCCAAATCGGTACACAGTATCTATATAGTCATGTGATCAACACGGATCTGTCCGATTTTCTATATTCTATCCTGATTGGCTAAGATTGGCTTCCAAAGTTTGCAGGATTGGTTTGTTTTGAACAAAATGCCTCAAATCATCAACGCAGTGTGGGATTGCCGTGAAATTTTGCGCACACCTTCCCACTAGGCCGAGGAAGAAATGCCACCCTTTTCACATTGACCTGTTATAGCGCCACCAGCAGGTCTAATTTAGCAAAACGCATTTTTGGAACAAAATGCATCAAATCATGAATGCAGTGTCCGATTGAAAGGTCTAAGAAGAAATGGCACCCTTTTCACATTGGCCTATTATAGCGCCACCAGGAGGCCACAATAACCTCTCTATCTGACCTGGCGGAGACCTGTGCTCCGAGGAGCACTTTTTCTAGTTTAACTATAGTATCAGACCATTGATAACGTCATCAGGAGGGGGAGTGGGTCCTCTCTGTAAACTGTGTATGGGCCATTCATCAATCAAACATGTTTACATTATTGAACTGCGGTGCACACTTCCCTCTTCCTGCAGTTGTGATCCCATAGCGTATATATATATATATATATACGCACGCGCACACACATATATATATATATATATATATATATATATATATATATATATATATATATATATATATATATATATATATATATATATATATATGTATATACACACACACACACACACGCACGCACGCACGCACGCAGGCGCGCACGCACGCATGCATGCACGGTCACACAGTACAGTGTGACAGAATTATACATATCAAATAATGATTAAATTACTCAAGTTAATTACAGGATATTGTTATTTCTGCATACTGCTATCTGTCTATCTCAGTTTTACCAATAGCCAGATGTAATCAAGTGAAAACCCTTTGATCAGGCTGCATTGTCAAAGGACTGAATCAGATCTTTTTGCTCTATGAAAGAAAGGGTATTGTTGTCATGTCACAGCTCTAACTCATTCCATTTTTTTGTGTGTGGGAGGAGCTTCATTAGTTTGTTTGTATCTCTCTATCAATGTGTCTCCGCCCAGCCGGGCTCTTTATATGAGCAGGTAATAGAAACACATTTTAATATCAAGCCTGCCTGACACTGTGTGACTGACTGCAATTATAAGACATTCCAACATTGCAATTACATTTACATTTCTGCAGACAAGGACGTTGGATTCATCAGGACTTGTAGCAGGTATAACTGTAGACACGATCACATTGAATTGAATTGAATTGAATTGAATTAGCAGGAAACCAAACAAACAGTGTATTGTGTTCAATGTTGCCAGATAGGAGATGTTAAATAATTTGGCTGAAGCGTTAAAATTATCCTAATTTAGAAACCTATCATACAGTTAAAAAAAGGAAAAGAAAGAAGAAGAAGAAATAAGAAGAAAAGATAAATTACAGGTGTAAATAAGTAATTTCACAAAAAATGCTTGTCTGAGACTCCTACTTAAGACAAATGCATCGCACATTCCTGGACCTCACTCTAATACAAGCCTGGAACTGGAAAGATGAGATCTGTGGTTTTAATTAGGGATGGGTATTGGCAAGAACCTCACGATAGGTTACGTATCACGATACTTGGATCACAATATGATTGTATCACGATATATTGCGATGCGATACATATTGCGATATATTGCGATATTCTACAGATTTATTTTTCTTTCTGAGAGATGAAAATACAACTTGCCGTGTACCACCTGGGTAGTCTGATAATATGCATGTACATCACATTATATTGATAACTCAATGGACAAATGTAGTCACTTAAGTTTACTTAAAGGTAGGGTAAGTGATATTTGTTGGTCAAAACAAAATGTTTTTTGTTAAAAGGTTAAATCTCTATATACTGATAGTAATCACTGCTATAGAGTGTTTGTTCAGTAACAGGGGTCTCCATGTCTCTCCAGCTCTTTAATAAACAGAAATACATTTTCAGGTAGGTGACACATTTGATACATTTCAGCCAATCAGGAGAGAGTACCCATTTATCAGCTTAATTTTAAGTGTTCCCATTCCAAATTTGTCTGCTCGTTTCTTAGTGTCATCACTTCCTATTCCACTTGTTTAATCTGAGAAACTAGAGATGCCCATCTCTAATTTTAATGCCTTTAAGTACAGATCTAGGGTCAGATTATGATTTTTTCCAATCCGTATTGTGAGAAGCCAAATCAGCAGACAGGGAATTTGGTAAATTTGTGCACCTTTTTTGAGAAATGGTGAAATTATTGAACATTTGGATGTTTTTAGCATCATTGATCGTACAGAGGGTAAATGTATCGTACAGATACAATAATTATCATACATCTGCCAGCACTGTGTTTCATTGTACAGTACAATACAACTGTACGACCTGAGGTGGAATAAGTGATCAGATTTATTTTACTCAAACAAAAGTAGCAATACTGCAATATAAAAAGGTGATATTAAAAGCAAAAGTCCTGTAGTCAATGTTTTACTTGAGTAAAAGTACAAAAGTATTGGAATCAGAATATACAGTAGAAAAGTAAACTTTTCAAAATGTGCAAGATCTGCTATTTTTTTTATTTGAATCCTGAAAAGTAACAGTTTTGACATAATGAGGTTTCCATCCAACAGTGACAATATACATGTTTTAATTTCCATATGCAATGCATTGTTTTGTGGGGGGTAATTAATTTATAATCCATTTAATAATGAATTAATATACGGACCTACTGTATTCTAATGACACATATAGACACACATTAATCTGATGATTCAATCAGTTTACAATGACATAATCATACAGTGACCCAGTCATCAATCAGTTTACAATGACATCACACACACACACACACACACACACACACACACACACACACACACACACACACACACACACACACACACACACACACACACACACACACACACACACTCTCTTGAGAATTGGGACAAATCAAATCAAATTATTATTTATTAACACACGGTGAAAATATATATATTCTTAAAGTATTTACATATATCAATTAGATAAGATGTATACAATGTTTTGGTCTGGTTTCCTTTCTTTTCATCTAAACTTGCACTCTGCCAGAAAACACCCTTGTCTAAGACAAGGATTGACAACTTTTTTCTCTAGCCTAGCCTAGCCTATCTTATATAACCTGTCTGTCTCAGACATGCCAAATAAAACCAGCAGAATATAAACCAGCTAAATTCTGTCTTACCGTCAGTAGAGTTACGGCTTAATTCCATATATGCAGCCATAAAAAACACAATGCATTTTTGTTGAGGATTTTCAGTGCTCTTTGTGTGGGATAGCCTATCCAACTAATTGCACGACTTTGCGTCAGCTTTTTCACTCAAAGTTCTGACAGTAAACGTGTATATGTAGTCAAATATCTCCACTTTACCATGATGTTCACTTGGACAACATTCTCTACATGACGGGATGACATTATAATTAAAACTATGACGAAAGATTTTCGTCGACTACCTTTTTTCACTGACGAAACTAAATAAAAACTAAGCTATGATGACTAAAACTAAGACAAAATTTGTACAGTGAGAAATTAGACTTGGGTAAGCTTCAGATAAAAAGCAAGAACGTGTTTCAATACTGTTAGTGTCATCTCTATGACAATTATAATTACTAGACCATACCCGGTCGACGCATGCGTGGGGGGATATACGCACATGATCTGGCAACCCGGGAGCCAGTTCGTCCCATAGCTGGGCAGACCCGTAACCATGGCGACATTGTTTGACACATAAACGCTAATAAGAACCTGAGATTTGATGAAATTGAAAAACGGGCTTCACAGTTAAGTTCAGATTGTAATGGTCAATGGCTGTGTGCAAAATCAGAGCAATTGCTCCAGCCACTGAGGAGAACCGGGTAGCTTCACTCACGTACTCACGTACTCACGTACTCACCTACTCACCACTACAGACAGAGGTTACTAGAATTATAGTAGGATAAGCCACATTTGTGCTGTTTTTCATATTTTCATAAGAAACTTACATAAAGCATAAACTGAGGGGGCAGAATTTGCAACTGAGGGTGCCTATATATAAAGTCATTTGTCTGTGTTACATGAATGAGCTGCCATTACAATCCTCTCTATCCCTTTCTTCAGTGAACAATGAAACGGTCCAGCTCTGTTGCAGTCAATCTAGAAGTGATTGATGGGATCAGTTTCGAGAGCTGGGAGGTGATTGGTGAGGGTGGATTTGGTTATATCTTCAAGGTCAGGCATCATCAGTGGGGACGAGACGTTGCCATTAAATTATTATGTGATGATGGGTAAGTGGAAAAGCGGTGAGAGTTGCCGGTCAAAAAAAAACTTAGAGGGATATTTCACTTTCAAACATGGGGTAATTTTAACCTCCCAGGCTTTTGTGAGCACCCCAGACAGTTTTTTATGTAGCTTGATTCAGTATTTAGATATTTTTGTTAGAATTATTTTTTATGAAAAACACGCTCTTCCTATTGGACATTCAAACTCCATATTGACCATGATAGATTCATTGAAAACACCCGTCCTTGGTAGTGGTGACTGACATTGTCCTTCTAATATGTGAGCGATCCGTGTTTTTTCAATTTGTTTTTTCATTTATTTTAATGTAATTTTGTAATTTCTGTAAAAAAGAAAATTCCAAATAAATGATAAATGTTTTTTTTATGAAAAACGGAAATGAAAAAACACGGCCCCCTCACACATTAGAATGACAATATCAGTCACCAGTACCAAGGACGCGTGTTTTCAATTCCTTGTTAAAATGGAGTTTGGCGTTACAATGGGTTATGTATAAGAAAGGGGCGTATCTGATTAAATTAATCTAAAATATCAACTGACTGGGGTGCATAAAAAAGCCTGAGTAGATGTTAAAATGACCCCAAACATGTTTGAAAGGGAAATATACCTTTAAGTATTCAAAAATGCATGCTTTTGAAAATAGGCGGAATAATCATTTATACAGTACATTTTCTTTTAATAGCAATGTATTGCTGTATTTATATTTTTACATTTTGCTAAACAATTCAAAGATTAAAACAAATAAACATGAGTGTATCTACAAGCTCTAGTCTAAGTCTATCTAGCAGATCTACAAGCTCACAACACAAGTCTAGAGGGTTTAAAGGGATACTAGGTAACTTCGCAGATCTGTGTTTGTACACACACACTTCCCCTCCCCCCTCCCCTCTCTGACAGGTATCGAAGTGATTGCTGTCTTTGATGCATTCATTGATTAGAGAGAGCACTAAAGAGGTTGACACTTTTATGGCCCTATCAATCAACTCAATGCACAACCCCTTTGAAGTTCAAAGGGATCAATTAAGAGCTTCGGCCGAGCCCCCCCTCTCCCCCCACAGACTTTTCAGTCCTTGCAAAGGGATAAATGTCAATATAAACAGTGGCCTGTCAACAAAAACAGTGGAACAAAACCAAAATACAGCCAGAGGGATGTGTCTTTCTGCAGGAAAACACACCTGCATAATTATAGTGGCTGATTGCTGGAAAAAATGCAAAATAAATATATATATATTTTTTTTTTCTATATTTAGGCTCAAAGTTACCTAGTATCCCTTTAAGTAGTTAACAACCTGTCTTTGATTGATTCACAAAGAAATAAGGACAGAGTATGTTCCTTATCATATAAGGGATACGCCTTTTAGTTTCCAAATAAGGGACCATTCTGTATTTCAAGGGACGGTTGGCGACCCTAGTATATATGTGTCATGACTCATGTGTCGTCTTCAGATCGAGCTCAGAGGAAGATTCGGTTCGTGAGGCTAAACTGATGCGACATGCAGAGAGCCCCTATGTCAATAAGGTCCTGGGGGTCTTCAAGGGCTCTATACCCCGTTCAACCTCCATAGAAGTGGGTCTGGTCATGGAGCTGATGGAGAGAGGATCCCTCGCCTACTTACAGGTCAGCTTTCTTCCCTCTTTACAGATGCATTGGTTTATATAATAATAATACTACAATAATAATAAGGGTAATAATAATAATAACTAGAAAAAGTGCTCCTCGGAGCACAACTCTCCGCTGTTGGGAATGTTGGGAATGTTCTATCTGTATAAGTGTCCTATCCGTCCTGTCTGTATAAGTGTCCTATCCCTCCCGTCTATATAAGTGTCCTATCCGTCCTGTCTGTGTAAGTGTCCTATCCGTCCTGTCTGTGTAAGTGTCCTATCCAATTGTTACAGTATCCGCCATTTCTCAACCATTTCGTGATTGTTCCTGTCTTACCTCACTCTTACCAGACTTGTGTTGGGAATGTTGGGAATGTTCTAATTCTTATGTTCTAACTGTCCTATCCGTCCTGTCTGTATAAGTGTCCGATCCGTCCTGTCTGTATAAGTGTCCTATCCGTCTGTATAAGTGTCCTATCCGTCTTGTCTGTATAAGTGTCCTATCCGTCCTGTCTGTATAAGTGTCCTATCCGTCCTGTCTGTATAAGTGTCCTATCCCTCCTGTCTGTATAAGTGTCCTATCCGTCCTGTCTGTGTACTGTAAGTGTCCTATCCGTCTGTGTAAGTGTCATATCCCTCCTGTCTATATAAGTGTCCTATCTGTCCTATTTGCCAATTATGTATCAGCCATGCAGCCATTTCGTGATGGTTCCTGTCTTACCTCACTTTGGCAGTGGCAAAGACACTGCCAAAGTGATGCCATGTATTTATACAATATTTCACCGTATTGTCACATGTCACGTGAGGCTTGACCAATCGGTGTGTCATATTTAGAAAGTGAAAACAAAACTCTCCTACGGAGAGTAATAATAATAACAATACTTATTACTCTCGGTGTGTCATATTTAGAAAGTGAAAACAAAACTCTCCTACGGAGAGTAATAATAATAACAATACTTATTACTCTCCGTAGGAGAGTTTTGTTTTCACTTTCTAAATATGACACACCGATTGGTCAAGCCTCACGTGACACGTGACAATACGGTGAAATATTGTATAAATACATGGCATCACTTTGGCAGTGTCTTTGCCACTGCCAAAGTGAGGTAAGACAGGAACCATCACGAAATGGCTGCATGGCTGATACATAATTGGCAAATAGGACAGATAGGACACTTATATAGACAGGAGGGATATGACACTTACACAGACGGATAGGACACTTACAGTACACAGACAGGACGGATAGGACACTTATACAGACAGGAGGGATAGGACACTTATACAGACAGGACGGATAGGACACTTATACAGACAGGACGGATAGGACACTTATACAGACAAGACGGATAGGACACTTATACAGACAGGACGGATCGGACACTTATACAGACAGGACGGATAGGACAGTTAGAACATAAGAATTAGAACATTCCCAACATTCCCAACACAAGTCTGGTAAGAGTGAGGTAAGACAGGAACAGTCACGAAATGGTTGAGAAATGGCGGATACTGTAACAATTGGATAGGACACTTACACAGACAGGACGGATAGGACACTTACACAGACAGGACGGATAGGACACTTATATAGACGGGAGGGATAGGACACTTATACAGACAGGACGGATAGGACACTTATACAGATAGAACATTCCCAACATTCCCAACAGCGGAGAGTTGTGCTCCGAGGAGCACTTTTTCTAGTTATTATTATTATTATTATTATTATTATTAGCCTTATTATTAATGGTAGTAGTAGTAGTAGTAGTAGTAGTAGTATTTTTCACATTGGGTTTCAGGGTGTTTTAAATTATATAGTTAGGTACCAGGCAGTGAAGGGCTTTAAAGTTAATAGTCAAATCTGAAAATCTATCTTTACCTCTTAAGGTACCGTAAAGTTCAGTTACTGTACATAAAGCACTCAACAAAACATCCTTCCTCTGAGGCACAGAGTGAGTCGACAGAAATGGTGGCATCTTGTAATGAGCATTAGAGAGGACCGATCATACGAAGATAAGGTTGACAATGTGTGAGGTGCTCCTTGAAGGATTGTAGCTTTAAATTAGCCTTTATTTGAATTTGTGTCTCTGAGATTGTAATTAAAGGTTTCTGTTTGACCCCAACCCTCACCAGGAAAACCTAAAGCTACCCTGGCCTCTGGTCTTTCGACTGGTTCACCAAGTGGCTCTGGGCATGAAGTACCTTCACAGTCTCACACCTGCTCTCATCCACAAGGACCTGAAGCCTGAAAACATACTGCTGGACACAGGCCTAAATGTCAAGGTGAGTCCCTTTTTGGGGGGGATTACCACCAATGATGAGTCGAGCATGTCCCTCTTCTGGCACTGTTCATGCTAATCTCCATTATGTTATTGTATGAAGCAGTTATTGTTATTGTATGCCCGTCAGTTGGGCCATAAGCAGTAAAATTATGATGTGCCCCGCGGCTAGGGCTGGGGGCAAAAACACATTACCACAATAGCATAATTATTATTATTATTATTAGCATTAGTATTTTTATTATTATTATTATTATTGGTAGTAGTAGTAGTAGTAGTGGTAAATAGTCTCTCTCCCGTTCACTGCGTCCAGTGAATGAACGGTTTGATGGGAGTTACCAAGTCGAGTCACCATACAGGATTAACTTGATATACTGTAGATACGTTTGATAAACAAAAAACTAAACATTTTTTAAATACAACATTGAGAAAATTAAAGTTGTATGACCCCCCTAAAGCCAAATCCCCCGCCCCCAATCCGGTAAAATAAATAACGATCCTTCTCTAAGACAGTTTTGATATACTAGATTTTTCGACTCATTTATAGTGTACCTCAGGTGTAGAAAAAATGTGCAAGGTAAATATGCATGAGGACAAATAAGCGTAATTCACAGGAAGGTTAACCGGCAGAGGAAGACTAGACTGACATAAGGGAACGTATTCCAGTGTGTGATAGGCCAACCTAGTGACAGGCCAGCTGGGTGACAGCAGTAATATTGCAGCATCACCCCCCCCACCCTCTCTCTCTCTCTCTCTCTCTCTCTCTCTCTCTCTCTCTCTCTCTCTCTCTCTCTCCCCCCCTTCCTTCCTCTCTGTTCTTTATGTTCTCTCCATTCTCCCTCTCTCTCTCTCTCTCTCTCTCTCTCTCCCCCTTCCTTCCTCTCTGTTCTTTATGTTCTCTCCATTCTCCTCTCTTATTCATCCAGATCACTGACTTTGGCCTCTCCAAGTTTGTCAACACTTTGACAAGCCCTCATCTCATGAGGAAGGCAACTCACTTCTTTGCACCTCCAGAGGCCTCGTCAGACTGTGACACCTGTGCCTATGATGTCTACAGGTATTCATCATTCCCTGTGCCATTTTCTGTGTGACTGGAATCTAACAAGTCAGCTGTGTGTCACTGCAAAGCCCTGTGAATATCCAACATAATGCATTGACGGCTTCTTAGCTGTAGTGGATGGGCTCTATACCAGCAAGTAGAACATCCAATAGTCATGCATATCTTTCTGTTTCATTAGATGCTTTGTTTTACCGGAAGTAGATACATGTAAGTACTTATGTGCAAACTAAACACATTTCACATGTGTAGACAAATACCCCAAAAACAACAACATGAAGCATACATTTATCCAGGTTTAGGCCAGTGGCGTCAGTTCAGCAAAAGCTAAGGTATGGCAGCATGCACGCGACCTCATGCACGCGCGCTGCGCGCGCGTGCATGAGGTCACCCCCGCGCGCGCGAAATTTTTGTGCGGTTCTGGGCGGGTTGGGTTCGTTTTTTTCCAGTTTCTGGTTACTTTATTTCGGTTTTAGGGTTAGGATTCGGGTTAGGTTAGGGTTATGTTATTTAATTCTTATTTTTGCCTGATTTTCCCGATTTATTATCAAAAAAGTACTTCTTTTTTTTTTCTTCCCTGGAGCCAGGGTATGGCAGCTGCAATAGCCTGCCATACCCAATTGACGCCCCTGGTTTAGGCATAGGTTTTCACATTCATCCTGTTGCCATTTGGCCATTTTTTTGTGTTGTTACTTGTGATGCTGAGAATGAGTTGCTAATGCTGTCTGTCCCATTTGCGATATGGATATGGATATGTAAACTAATTGCTGATCAATGCCATTTTTTATTTTAGTTACGCAATACTGGTGTGGACCATTTTAAGTGAGTAATTCTCTCTTTCTCCCCTTTTCAGTTTTTTTCTTGCTTTCTCCTTTGTTGTCTTCATTTTCTGTTCTCTCTCCATCAATCTCTCCCTCCTTTAGGGGCCGTGTCCACCAAGACATTTTCCTTTTCCCGGCTGTAAACGCCAAGGTGCTGGCCTAAAAACACCACCAGGTGCCCACGTTGATAAAATAATTAAAATGATCTGAGCAAAATGCACAGCGCAGCGCCTCATCATGCTGCTGGAGTTCTCCCATAGTAAATAATTAAAAACATACATGGAAATAATAATAATCTTGGTGGACACAGTCCCTTAATCACTCATTGCCTCAGCCTCACAGATTCCATTCTTTGACTTAGAAACACAAGTTGACAAGTATCCATTCTGTGTATTACAAAGGTTTCTCTTCTCTACTTCCCAACCCATGCAATTATATATCTTCCTTTCCACTCTCTCAGACCCTGGTCACAGCTTTGCAGCCTTTGATGTTTCCAAGGGAGAAAGGCCATCCCTAGTGGATATTAAAATAATGAAGGCCCCTGCAGGGCTGGAGGAGCTGGTAGAACTCATGGTGAGATGCTGGAACCAAAATCCCGACCGAAGACCAAATTCTATAGGTGAGAAGACTGTCCTGCAATGAGCATCACTTGGAAAGTTGAATGGTTTTATACCTCCCACCTAGATACTGGTGAAATGCTCACCAACGGGAGACATATTAAATGGCACTGAACAGAAATGAATGTAAGAGAAAATAATAGAATATTAAAGTTTGGAGGTTATAGGATAAAAGTAGAAATAAACATTTATTGGAGAAACTGTGTGGGCTCATTGAAAGCAAATATAAAGAAAATATGCTCAGTGTGAATAGCATTTGTGTTCAAATGTACAAAGACTAGATATCAAATCAGCAATTTGTGAAATATTGATTTAAAAATAAATGTTTACAAATTTAAATTTAGCAACAGATTGCGTGTCGTTAGGCAGATGTTATCATCTAAGAGACGATTGCTAGGATGTTGATAGGGTAAAACAGGTATGTGCTAGTTTGTAGTATGTGATTGCTACAGTGAGTCCATGAGGTAATCCACAAGCCTAAGTGGTTCAAAACATATATAATCTACCAGAAATTACTTAATACTTTTGTACGACCAGCAGTTCAAAAAGGTATGTCAAAAGAGAGGAACAATCATACAATATAAAGCTACACCAATGAAGGACAACTCAAAAAGGTGTTTACAAGTATGTTGAAGTGTGATGTTTCCAAAAGCATAAACAATCTCAAAAGGTTCAATGGATGAAATCAATTCTCAGATAACATTTCTTTTTTTAAAACAATATATTTAAGTTTAAATGGAGTCTGTCAGTTTAAGCATGAAGTAGTAGGAGTGTTAAAAAGGTGTAGGAAGAAATATATATTCAATATTGTTTATTTCCATAGAATGTCTATTGTAAAGTTAAGGTTTAAAAAATATAATGAAACAATTTCAACGAGTTGTATAGAAGTCCATGATTCCCAATGAAGTGGAACATTTTAAAGTTTGAATGATCTTTCTAGATACAAGTATAGAGTAATGATAATAAAGATTGAAAATCGCAGAACAGAGAGAAGATAATGGTGGAATTAGGGATGCATTTCTTTCTTTTCATAAATCAAGAATCAACTTTATTGTCACATCACAGGTTAACAAGTGTAAAGAAGTGGGTGGATTCTGTTTTTGCACAAGCTCAATCATTTAGTTGTTTTCAGAAAGGAACGGAGGGTTGTTTTCTAGGAACAGACTGCAAGGAATTACATTCTCCATCTGTATTTGACAAAAAAGGTTTTGTTCAAGTGTAGCCATGGGTCTAAGAATGGACCAAAAAGGTTTTGTTCACAGAGCAGGCCCACTTTGTTTCTAAGCTGGATGCACACTAGGGTTTCAGGCTCAGAATGCGCAGCAGTCTTGCAATATCAGATTTGGACAGTTCAGCTTCAAAAATCCACCGCAGCCCCAAAGGCTTGGTCTGAGCAACTGAATCAACTTTGTGTCTGTATTGTTCCCAGAATGCACCGCTGTGACAGGAGGCCTGTATCAGAAGCACAAGCATGGAATTAACGACGCTGTCTGCCAAGTGCAAAACGAGCTGGTAAAGAACACATGATGCATTCTAAACTCATGAATTCACTTTAAAATAATAGATCACAATTATGTTACCATTTTCTATGTGCTGAAACTCTTTTATGAGAAAGACGTTTCACGACACAGTATTGCAATCCTGTCTGTCTGTCTGTCTGTCTGTCTGTCTAAATGTTTTCTTCATTGATTTCTTTCTTCTTAATACATAATGTTGTTCAATATATCTCATACTGTAATATACTGTACATGTTCTTGAAATGAAATAACATGACTGTGTTCAACAGGATGATGTTGGCTTCTTGAAGGATCCACAAAGAGGTGAGATCAACTTTCTTTAAAGGAAAAATGAATAACCGATGTACAATCACAACATGTTGTTGGTTGAGGACGAAGATGATGATGATGATGATGATGATGATGATGATTCTCTTTCTGTCTGTGTGTGTGTGTGTGTGTGTGTGTGTGTGTGTGTGTGTGTGTGTGTGTGTGTGTGTGTGTGTGTGTGTGTGTGTGTGTGTGTGTGTGAGAGTGTGTGTGTGTGTGTGTGTGTGTGTGTGTGTGTGTGTGTGTGTGTGTGTGTGCGTGCGTGCGTGCGTGCGTGCGTGCGTGCGTGCGTGCGTGCGTGCGTGCGTGCGTGCGTGTGTGTGTGTGCGTGTCATTAAGTGAATGATGTTTTAATGTTTACTGTCTTGTTCTCTCATCAGATGTGTGTGAACTCACAATGGGTCCAAACACAGCACACAGAGAGCTCTCTCTGTCTGACAACAACAGAAAGGTGACACGTGTGGAAGAGGATCAGAAGTATCCTCGTCACCAGACAGATTTAACGAATTTGGACAGGTGATGTGTAGAGACTGACTGGACGCTGGTAGAGTGGAGTGGTAAAACGGTTAAACGGTAAAAGCGACTCGAGACTTGACTCGGACTCGCCCCTCAAAGACTCGAGACTTGACTCGGACTCGAGCTCAAAGACTTGTGAACAATCTTTATTTTATGTTTATTTGAGGCATTAATGAATGCAATGCCAGACATCAATGTTGTTCTTTCCTTCTCTTGCACAACAGAATCTCCGGTAAGCGCAGCCTGCAGTCTATACACAGTAGTGTATATCTGTATGGGTCGGTTGCACCAAAAGGGATTAAATAAAGCTTAGTTTAGGGTTAATCAAAGATTTGTTGATCTAGGATTTATTTTAATTCGAGTTGTGTTGCACCACTTAATTTTAAGCATTGCTTAACAAATCTGTGATCTAAATCCTTAACCTGTGATTAAAACTTTAAACAGTGATTAAAACTTTAAACAGTGATTATTTCATGGATTAAACTTTGTTTTGTGTCCGCCATCTTGGATTTGCGCTGTAAATAAAAAGGAATACTGCATTCCTGTCACTGCCATGTTCAATTGCAGGCCCAATGTTATCAATTATTCTCATTACAGACTCTTTGCTGAATCTGTACCGCCTTTTAAATTCAGCATTATCATAACATTCGACTGGGTTTAGACGGTCCCTTATTTTTCTTTGAGCTACTCTTTCGTTTTCATGAAGCCATCTGATATATGCTGCCATGTTTACATTTAAACCACCTGTACTGCAAGTTTAGAATTAATCCCTTACTGACATTTAAATTGGAGTTTAAAGTAGTGGTGCAACAGGATTAACATTAATCCAGGTTTACTGTGAAAATGAAAACCAAGATTAAAGGATGGTTTAAAACTAAACCTGGTTAGTGGAAACTAGGTTTAACGTTTGGTGCAACTGGATTAATAGATAAACCTTGATTTAAACCAGGTTAAAGCTTAATCCCTCTTGGTGCAACCGACCCTATGTCTTTTAATGTCTCCATGAATTAAGTATGTGAGGATCCCATTTGAAACAAGCCATTGCGGCTTTCCTGGGCAATCCATTTTAGTTGACCTTGTTTTGTAAACTGTACTTCCATGCGCTTTTTCTCTGCAATCTTCTAAATAAAGTTTTCAATCAATTAATCAATCAAAGTCTATGGAGAGGCGAGCACAACAGCTGCTGTGTGCAGCCTTTCATCATAAAGTTTAAATATAAAAACTTCGAAATTAAACAGAAAGAAAAATAAAGACAAAAAAGAACATTATTTTAAACCAACAACCAAGTTTCCCTGTGTCTCTCCTTCCGACCAACTCGGTCCCTGACACAGGTAGCCAGACATGGAAGAAAAGGGGCAAAAATCTGTATTAGTCTTAAAGATATTATAACAGGTACCCCTTTTTTTTGGTCAGATTTAGAATGTTTCAGAAATAAAGTAAATAAATCATCTTCAAAAGTTAAATTGTAAATGGTGAGGTCAGGCTGAGGATCAAAAGAGAGAGTGTTGAATTCCCTGCACATAAGAAACCACAAAAAGCATTGAGAATAATGTCTTCTAACATTTTATCGTCATAATAAGAAAAGCACCCCGGCCTAAGTCTACACACCTGTGAGCCGGTGGAAAATGTGATTATGATTTGTGTTTTTGGTTTATTATGAGATTGCAAGCAGGTGGATTCTACAGTCAGCAGGTGAAATGGAGAGAAAACAAAACAAAAAAGTAAAGGGTGGTGCGGAGAAAGTAAGAGATAATAAACGAAAATGTCTGAATCAGTTGATTTGGATTTCCATTTCAAACAACCACCAACAGTACAGTAAAGAATGTCTTTAAAGGAGACACACCATGAATTTCACTTTTTTTTTTTTTTTGGGGGGTATTTTTTGGGCTCCCCAGTGTCTCTTGTACCCCAAAAATATTTTTTTTTAACATTCAGTCATTCATTCTCATTTCAGAGATTTTCAGAATGGGCGTGTCTGAACAGGCCATCTCAGAATGGCATGTTTGCTTACATCATGAACATTCTGCCCATGTATGTTGACAGACAGAATTGCTCAGTAGCACCCCTCTGCCCAACAGGACGTTTTGGTATTGCAGCTGAAAGTGCTTTATAAGCCTGAGAGAATTGACTTGGGATGAGTATATCTGAGTGTTGATTTAGGCTCAAACCTTTTGAAAATGGTTTGAGGGACATACACCATATGATATTAAATATCAAAAAAAAAAAAAAAAATCATGGTGTGTCTCCTTTAATTGCAGCAATGGTACATGGCGATCGTGGTTAACTTACTGTGATAAATCACACACATTATACTTCTCTGTGTGCTTGGCCTTCTCCAAAGATGGCAACCCCTTCACTTTGGGAATGAGTGACTGGAGACATATTCACCAACGCAGAGCGGAGCATGATATACTTTGCCCTCATAGTGATGCTGCATATGCCTACCTTTTAAGGGCCAACAGAGGAAATATATCTGAGCTGATAGATGTCAATCAAATGTCTATATCCAGAGAGCAGGTGCGTCAAAGGCGACAGGTTTTAGAATGTGTTATTGACATCCTTAAAGTCATTGGAAAACATGGGCTCAGTTACAGGGGAGACAAATTAGAGGCTGCATTCAGTTTGGATAACAAAGCTGTTGACCATGGAACTTTTTTAGAACTCGTTCTCTTGTTGAGCAAATATGATGTATGCTTGCAGACACATGTCAGTTCATGTATTCAGAAAAGCAAGAGGCTGCACGACTCCAGTGCAAAGGGCAGAGGTCCACTGGTCACTCTCCTAAACACGGTCATAGAGGCTATAGGACGTCTCATTAAAGAGAGTATTGCTGCTGAGGTTAAAAAGGCTGGGATGTATTCCATTCAAATTGATACCTCACAAGACATTCAAGCCAAAGACCAGTGTTCAGTGATAATGCGTTATGTGACTGAAACAAAAACACAGGAGCGAATGATAGCACTTATCAATAGCGAGGTGAACACTGGCCAGGGCTTGGTTGATTTGGTGATTTTGTGTTGGAGAAAATGGATATTAATGTGGCTGACAGTGTTGGTAATGCCACAGACGGAGCGGCTAACATGCAAGGGGAATACAGGGGCTTCTCAGCACTCTTGTCATCTGATGCACCGCAGGTACAAGTCTGGTGTTATAGCCATGTACTAAATGTAGTGCTAATGGACACTACTAGTTCCGTTCTTTTGAGTGCATCCCTCTTTTCTTTGTTAAACGACATTGCTGTTTTCCTGCGAGACTCATACCTAAGAATGAATGTATGGGAAGATGTGAGCAAAGACACACGGCACAGGCGCCTGTCACCAATAGGTGAAACCCGATGGTGGGCTAAAGACGCTGCGCTTACAAAGGTGTTTGGGAAGTTTGGGGATCCAGCTGGATGTCTTTACATTGATCTGATAGTGACACTCAGGGCCCTGAGTAATAAAGATAATATGAAGTCGCCGGTGCGTGCGAAGGCCAGCGGGTATGCAAACAACAACTCCACTATCCAAGTACTTGCAAACGAGTGGAATGGATTTGCTCACTGCCCATCGCTTTGTGACAAGCACACAAGAGATTGTGAAACAATACGCAAGGGACTTTGCAGGGGTAAAGAGTGCCGCAGACAACTTAGTGACATGGGCAGACGCTCAGTTAAATGAGTGTGATTGTGAGGACGCAGAGGTGGAAGATGCACTGCCGAATCTGAGACCAAAAACGAAAAAAAAAAGATGCAGGTGAATTATGGTGATACAACCATTGCAGATGCCTATCAGAAGTATGAGATTACAGTACACAATGTCATTTTGGATACCGTCAATGAAAGTCTTTCCCGGCGTTTTGCCAAAAACAGATAATTGTACACAGATTTTGCCCTGCTTGACCCCCAGAAATTCGATGACATGGAATGTAACGGTGTGCCCGCTGGCGCACTGAAAGCGCTGAGCGCAAACCTGATAAGGCACAACAATAAAGCCACTCCCGAGGCCTTGCAGGCTGGACTACTCAGCCTGGCTACCCACTGGGGCACGTTGAGCGAGTCTGTGCGTAAAGAGTATCTGGTCCAGATACTAGGATGTGTACTGAGGATGAAGATGATGAGCAGACCACAGAGGAAGAATGGGATGTTGTGAACAAAACCTGCAAATCCTGTAAAAAGTGTCCCGCCTGTTGCTATTTCTTCCTACAGCGTTATAACATGCTCACTGGTTCATACCACCTAATTGGACTTAGGTACAAGTTCCTTTTAACGCTTTCAGTGACTCAAGTTGCATGTGAGCGGAGCTTTTCCACATTAAAATTCATTAAAAAAATCTGAGGCGCACAGCATCACAGGAACACCTCGAGGACTTTATGCTGACGGCAATTGAGAAAGAGACTCTCGTATCTTTGGACAAGGACTGCATCATCAACCTGGTCACTGAGAAAAGCGCACTGATGCGACAGCTGCTCATTCAATAAGGTAGGACATATTTCCGTTACTGCTGCTGGCTTATTCTCTTCCTTTTGTATATGCTGTGAATTTGGTAGATTTGGTAGATCTGCTTTTAGCTTCTGTGGTCCTACCACATGGAATGACCTGCAGACTACATTGAAATTAACCACTCTAGTACCCTTCAGTCGTTTTAGAACTCTGGTGACCAAACAGGTCACCACAATGTGTAATTGTTTTTAGAACTCTGAAAAATGCTGTCTTGATTTCTTTTTGTAACTTTTTATATCTCACATGTACTGTATGCCTTTTCTTTTCCAATTCCCAGATGTAATGTATTTTTAAAATGTGATGTTGTTGAATTTGCACTGTATTGTATTACTCGACGACACTGCAAATGAGTTGAATTACTCAGTGTAATTTCGAGAATAAATAAATCTTGAATGAATGAAAAAATATGCTGCGTTTGGAGTTTGGTCTATAACTGGTCTGTTCATCATGCCATACTGTTGTGATTGTTGTTGCATAGTAGGCTAATGATTAATATTATAGAATCAGTCAAATCGATTGCTTATCATTGACATGCAGGCTCTCTCTGTTCTGCTGTCCATGGTGCTGAAAACAAAATTGTGCATGTCAAAGAAAACGAAAGTTGATTAGCACATCACATAGTGTACCAATGGGGGCTCGTCTAAAACGGAAAAATTTAGTAAACTACAAAGCTTGAGTATTGCAGGTTAGGTTGCTGTGTTAAAACAAGCAAGTTCAGTCACACCTAGTCACACCTACCCTTGGTGGCAGCAGGGGGGGGTGGGGCCGTGGGAATTGGGAAATCCACTGCTGACGTCAGTGCTGGGGATTCCCTATCCAAATTCTTTGGGGGAACGACCGGAGGTCGGAGAATTTGTTAAAGGTCTGGTGACATAAGAGCGTAAGTATAGTTATTTTGCAAATCGGTTTTATTGAGCCAACTCAGGTAGGAATAGCGCGTTTCCCCTTGGGATTCGTGGGCGGGTAAAAAGTAGTGTGGGGTGAAAGTGGCTGGGAGCATGCCCCTAGTTTTGGGCTGTTGCCAGCTTGCTGGTCGCTTTTCCACGCTAGCGGGTTTTGGTGCGTAAGTATCCGGCCGCAGAAACCCTCAGAAGACCAGAGCGCAGTTAGATAAGTTTTTGGTATAGGCAGTCAGTGGGGAGGCTCAATTTAATTGATTTGTTTTCTGTTGCGTTCTTTTGTCACTAGAGGTTTTTGTTTTGGTTGAATTTGGTATTGTTTTTTTTTGGTTTGGATTTTTCAAAAAAGAAAAAAAAAAAAAAGTTTCAAAAGTAATGGAGGTTACTGATTTTTTCTTGGCTCCGTCGGAGGAGGGGTTAGGTGCCTGCACCAAAGATCAGCTTATTTTAATTGCAGAGCATTATGCAATTGAAATTGGCGATAAAAGGTCCAAAAAGGACAATATCAAAGCCATGATTGTGGACAGCTTAATAGAGCAAAAGGTGTTGACCCCACCTCCGACAGTAACTGTGCAGGCTGTTAAGCAGGCTGATGTTGAGAGTGTACCATCTGTGGCTGTCTTAACATTTGAACAGCAGGAAAGGTTATTGAAGTTGCAATTACAACTGCAAGCACAGTTAACGGAAACAAAAGATAAAGATTTGGAGATGGAGAGGCTGAGACACAGGACAGAGATGGCAAAGCTAGAAATTGAGGACACTAGGCTGAAGCTGGTGAGGGATGGAAAGTTAAGTGAGGTGAAAAAGGAATCAGGGGATAAGGATAGGATCTTAAAAAGTCTACGGTTAGTCCCCAAATTTAACGAGAAGGAGGTGGAGGTGTTTTTCACTTTGTTCGAGCGGGTGGCAGACGCTAGGGACTGGAGTGATGCGGACCGCACGGTCCTATTACAATGTGTGCTGACTGGTCGTGCACAGGAGGCATTCGCTTCACTGTCGGCACGGGACAGTTGTAAGTACACGGAGGTGAAAGCCGCAGTGCTTCGTACCTACGAATTAGTACCCGAGGCTTACCGCCAACGGTTTAGAACGTGGCAGCGAGGCAATAGATCCTACTTGGAGTTTGCCCGTGACCTGTCCACACATTTCAATCGTTGGTGTGTAGCTTCAGGAGTCGATGACTATGACGATCTGGCAGATCTGATTGTACTTGAACAATTCAAGAACGCAGTCCCTGAGCAAGTGGCCGTTCATATAAGTGAACAGAAGGCACAGACTGCAGCTGAAGCTGCAGCACTCGCCGATGAGTTCTCGTTATTGCATAAGGGATGTGGGGACAAGGACAACCGTAGATTTACTGGTGGGTTTGGGGGTGGCAGAGAAGCTGGCAAAGTTATTGGGGGAAAATATTTCCCTGGTAGGACCAGTGGGGCATGGAGTGCGGAGCACAAGAGTGGACGAGTGGTCGTGCGGTAGATGACTCTGGTAACTCCTGTCATTTCTGTCACCAGGCAGGACATTGGAAAAATGACTGTCCCATGCTTAGGTCCCGTAATAAGAACGGCGGGCCTAAAACTAAGCCAGCAGCTTTTGCTACAACCCTGCCCGGTACCGGTGGTGCTGCACAGCCGATGGCTGAGGTACCAAAAATGTCAAAACCTGAAACTTCCTTTTTACCTTTTGTTTCAAAGGGTTATGTGTCCTTGATTGGTAGTGGAGAGAAAGTGCCAGTTACGATACTACGAGACACAGGCGTGTTCGATTCATTCATCTTGTCATCTGCTCTGCCCTTCTCTGAGGAGACTCACACTGGATCCTTTCTTCCTGTGTTAGGCATGGGAATGGCTGTCTTCCATGTCCCGGTACACAGGTTAATGTTCCATTCAGATTTATTTGTAGGTGAGGTGCGAATGGGAGTACGACCAGCTCTTCCAGTGAACGGGGTAACGGTCATTTTGGGAAATGATGTGGCGGGGGAACGGGTGTGGGCGGATCATGGGGTTCAGCCTGTAAGCCCGGTTCTGGTCCCAGTACCATTGATTACCAAGGGCCCTGATGAGAATGAGAAACTTTTCCCTGATGTGTTTCAGGCATGCGCTATGACGCGTGCCATGAAAAAAGCCAGTGACAGTGCCGAAGTCCGGGGGGAGACAGAATCAGAGGGTGGTGTCATGGATGGGGTGTTGTTGTCTTTGGCTGACACTCCAGTGTCTATTCCACTCAGTGAATTGGTGAGTGAGCAGACATCAGATCCCACGTTGAAGGATCTATTCCAGATGGTGCTCCCCAAAAGTGAGGTGAATAATCTTGCACAGGGTTATTTCATGGAGAATGAAGTGCTGTTGCGCAAATGGGTGCCGCATGGCGAGGGGTTCGTTGGAGATCCTATTTACCAAATTGTTGTTCCCACCAAGTTTCGTGAGTTAGTGTTGCGGGTCGCTCATGATGAGTCAGGAGATATGGGAGTGGGGAAAACATATGACCGGGGGGTGTGACGCCACACCCGTTCCCCCGCCACATCATTTCCCAAAATGACCGTTACCCCGTTCACTGGAAGAGCTGGTCGTACTCCCATTCGCCACCGGGGGGTGTGACGGCCCCCTGGGCCTTTGCTATAGGAGTGTGTGTGTGGGTGTGTGTCAGTACATTTCCATTGCAGTGCTGACCTGGAGGGTGGAGTCGGAGATGATTGGAAGGGGAGACACCTGGCCATTGTCTCCTCAGACACTATAAAATACCTGCTCTAATGCTATGCTTTCTCTTCAGTCCTCCTGAGGCCGCTGGAGCGGTCACACCGAAGAGCACTCTCTGCTCATATTGATTTGATTATGCTTGGTTGAATTAAGTTAGTTATATTCAGTTGAATTCAGTTACATTCAGTTGCTTTACCTTTTGATCATTTAACATAATTTATTAATAAAAAGCACTTCTTTTTGGCAAACCTCCGTGTTGTTGCATAGTAGGCTAATGATTAATATTATAGAATCAGTCAAATCGATTGCTTATCATTGACATGCAGGCTCTCTCTGTTCTGCTGTCCATGGTGCTGAAAACAAAATTGTGCATGTCAAAGAAAACGAAAGTTGATTAGCACATCACATTGTGTAGTTCAGTTTGGGTTCTTAGCCTGATTAATTTAGTGGCTATATTACTGTACAATTATAAATACTGTACAAATGTATCTCTTCCCTACCCCCCACCACCCCACCCATACTGTAGCAATCCACAGAAGACAGAAGAGCGACTATATAGGCTAATAGCTGCTTGCAATGATAGTATAGGTTACAATCTTTTTTACAGTCTTTTACAGTCTTTTAATAAATGCCTAATTTGAAACAGTATGCCCTATGATGTTATTTAACATTTATAACGCTATTGTATATTTGTCTCATTCTCTTGCATTGTTTTATGGTATGCTGCCTACGTTGGAAATAGAGGGTCTGAGACTGCATTTGAAAAGGCTTATGTTGTCTCAAGCCATTTGCGCACATTGACATCGTTGACGACCGCGAAGAGCGCTGTGACATCTGGAGAGACAGAGGACAGCCGGAGAGACGGCAACCCGGGGTGGGGAGGGTCGGCAGCCCAAACACGACAAAGGAAAAATACCCCCAGGGGTGCCCGAGAGGGGGGGAGGATGAGCACCCCAACAGGACGGATTTAAGAACGACGACCCAGGACAACGGAAAAACGACGACGACAGTACAGTGCATCTGCGGTAAAACCTGCAAGAATCAGAAGGGTTTAAAAATCCATCAAGGCAGAATGAAATGTTTGACAGCGGCAGCGACGACACAACGCACAGAAGTCACTTCTGGTAAGACGCAGGAGGAGCCAGGCCCGGAGGCAACCCACAGTGCCCAGAGCCTCCTAGTGTCGCCAACACCCGCTGCCATCAGCTCACATGCCACCCTAAGCCCCCAAGAGACAGCATCATCTCCCAACAACCCACAGAGCCTCCAAAGCCAGCAAGCTCCAGCCATAACAACAGGCTGTGCGCCTTCTGTCCAACCAAGGATCAAGTGGCCCCAGTCCTCGAAGAGAACTGAATGGAATCAGTTCGATGCGGACGTAGACCAGATCCTGGAAGTGACAGCCAAGGGGGATGTGGACCGTCGGCTGAAGACGATGACCACCCTCATAGTGAACATCGCAGCTGAGCGATTTGGAACCGAGGCACCCAAGGCCACACCATCGGCCTATGCTCCAAACCACAGAGCAAGGACAATCCAGAGCCTCAGGAAAGAGCTAAGGCTGCTAAAGAAGCAGTATAAGACAGCAGGGGAAGTTGAGAGAGCTGGCCTAGCGGACCTGAGAGCCATCCTAAGGAAACAACTCTTGACCCTGCGGAGGACAGAGTTTCACAGGAGGAGGCGGAAAAAAAGAGCCAGGAAGAGAACAGCATTCCTGGCCAATCCCTTCAAGTTGACGAAGCAGCTTCTTGGTCAAAAGAGGACTGGCCGCCTTACCTGCTCCAAGGATGTCATTAACGACCATCTCAAGGCCACGTACAGTGACCCCATCAGGGGCCCTGAAGGTGATCTGGAGGACAGGGAAGATCGCCCAGTCATGGAGGTATGCCGAGGGAGTGTACATCCCGAAAGACGAGAAGTCTGAGAACATCGACCAGTTTCGCGTCATCTCCTTGCTCAGTGTGGAGAGCAAAATCTTTTGCAGTATCCTAGCCAAGAGACTCTCCAACTTCCTGTTGAGCAATAATTACATCGACACGTCAGTGCAGAAGGGAGGAATACCAGGAGTTCCTGGTTGCCTGGAACACACAGGCGTGGTAACCCAGCTCATCAGGGAGGCGAGAGAAGGCAGAGGGGACCTAGCTGTATTATGGCTGGATCTCACCAACGCCTATGGCTCGATACCCCACAAGCTGGTGGAGGTCGCACTGGAGAAACACCATGTACCCCAGAAGGTGAAAGACCTCATCCTGGACTATTACAACAAGTTCAGCTTGAGAGTCTCCTCTGGCCAGATGACATCGGACTGGCACCAGCTGGAAGTGGGCATAATCACTGGTTGTACCATCTCAGTGATTCTCTTCGCACTAGCAATGAACATGCTGGTCAAGGCAGCTGAACCAGAATGCAGAGGTCCACTCAGCAAGTCTGGAGTAAGGCAACCTCCCATCAGAGCCTTCATGGACGACCTCACAGTAACAACAACAGCTGTACCAGGAGCCAGGTGGATCCTCCAGGGGCTGGAGAGCATCATGGCGTGGGCACGCATGAGCTTCAAACCTGCAAAGTCCAGGTCCTTGGTTCTAAAGAAGGGGAAGGTCACAGACAAATTCCGCTTCAGGTTGGGAGAACACCAGATCCCATCTGTCACTGAGAAGCCGGTGAAGAGCCTTGGAAAGGTCTTCAACTGTAGTCTGAATGACAGAGAGTCCATCAAGGCAACCAGTGCTGACCTGGAGGGCTGGTTGAGAACAGTGGACAAGTCTGGGCTCCCTGGAAGATTCAAGGGCTGGATCTACCAGCATGGAATCCTCCCAAGAATCCTCTGGCCTCTGCTCATCTATGAGGTCCCGATGACTGTGGTGGAAGGCTTTGAGCAAAGGGTGAGCAGCTATCTACGCAGATGGCTGGGATTACCACGCAGCCTAAGCAACATCGGGCTGTACGGGAACACCAATAAGCTCAGACTCCCTTTCAGCTCAGTCAAGGAGGAGTTCATCGTGGCACGGGCACGGGAACATCTGCAGTACTCTGGATCCAGAGATGCCAAAGTGTCCGGGGCAGGGATTGTTGTGAGGACAGGGAGGAAGTGGAGGGCAGCCGATGCCGTCCAGCAAGCAGAAACTCGACTGAAGCACAAGGCCATCCTTGGAACAGTGGCGCAAGGCCGAGCCGGACTTGGGAGCCTAACAGCGACCCGATACGACTCTGCCAGCGGGAGGGAGAGGCAGAGGTTGGTGCAGGAGGAGGTGCGAGCTTCAGTCGAGGAAGAGCGAACCAGCAGAGCAGTGGCCATGAGGCAGCAAGGCGCATGGATGAAGTGGGAGCAGGCGATGGAGCGGAGAATCACCTGGAAGGAGATCTGGGTGTGGAACCCCCAGAAGATCAAGTTCTTGATTCAGGGGGTCTATGATGTTCTCCCAAGCCCGTCCAACCTGTGCATATGGGGCAAAATAGAAACACCTGCATGCCCCCTGTGTTCCAAAATAGGGACACTGGAACACATCCTGAGCAGCTGCTCCAAGGCGCTGGGTGAGGGCCGGTATCGATGGAGGCATGACCAGGTCCTCAAAACCATCGCTGAAGCAATCAGCAAGGGGATCACAGGCAGCCGATACACCCAAGCCACAGCTAAGGCCATTCATTTTGTCAAGGAAGGACAAAGGCCGGAAAAAACACCAAAGAACTGCTCTGCTGGTTTGCTCTCCACGGCCCGAGACTGGGTGATGACAGTTGACCTGGAGAGGCAGCTGAAAATTCCACCACACATCACCCAGTCTAGATTGAGACCTGACATCATCTTGGTCTCAGAGGCCACAAAACAACTCTTCTTGCTGGAGCTGACGGTTCCCTGGGAGGAGAGGATGGAGGAGGCTCAAGAAAGAAAGAGGGAGAAGTACCAGGAGCTGGTGGAGGATTGTCGGGGGAACGGGTGGAGGACCAGGTGTATGCCAGTGGAGGTGGGCAGTAGGGGCTTTGCCAGTCATTCGCTGAGCAAAGCCTACGGCACATTGGGCATAACCGGTGCCAACCGAAGAAGAGCCATAGGCAACAACGTGGAGGCAGCAGAAAAAGCCTCCAGATGGCTCTGGTTGAAGAGGGGAGAGCCGTGGGGTAGTAGCAAGCCACTTGGACACAGGCCGGGGTCTGATCAGCCTCGGTTGGGTCGCCTGGAGGAGGGTGTCTGTTGAAAGACCCGAAACACCCAGTGAATCCAGGAAACAACACTGATGATGTGTCCAAGTTTAGCGCATCAGTAGATGTATTGTTAACTGACTTTGACATGTTAAACTGCAAAACATACATACATACACAATACATACTGTATCTGGTGTATGGTTGAAGGCAGCGTTGCATTTAATTTCATTTTGATTATCCAATGTATACAGTAGGTTTAAAGGGCTCATGTAGTCGCTCTGTGGAGTGTGAAGCTGTATATTAAGTGTAACAAATGACTGCATATAGGCAATGTGTAGATGATTTGATTGATAGACAAGTGAGTGCTATGATATTAAACTTGGACTGTGACTAGATCGCGGTAAAATGGAGCTAATGACGTGACCTATAAATGGAGTAATTATAATTATAGTAAAGAATAGTTTCCTATGTATTTTCGTGAAATATGAACATCTACAATGGTTCAATAGTAATTAGCATGGATTATTACAAACGAAAAATATCTACTATTTCTAGTCTAGTAACTAATCAGGATGCAAAAGCAGCAACCATGCAGAGCTAATTAACAATCAGATTAAATAGGCTAGCTAAAATGTTTGACAAGCAATAATCAAAATACAATTAACACAATTATATATTTCGTTTTCGTTTCTCAGTTAGACTAGTCAGACCACATTCTTGCTGTTTGTAATGTATTATGCAATAATGAAGTTGACCAAAGTTTCTCAGCTGCATTATATTTGTTATTAGTATCTATATGTCCTCTGAAACAAAGGGGTTTATAGTGAGAACTTACTTAAGCTGCTTTATAAATAAAGCACTTTGAAACTGAAGATGATGGCCAATGTTGATGATAATTGATCATTTCGCCGTGTTGGCTTCATATAATAGCACCTGATGAAGGTTTCTAATCTTTATAAGATTAAAGAAAATACCAAGTTCGTGTGTCAGTAAATATATTATTATATATTAAAACATTTACAAATGTGTGACAGGTTGGGGGGAAAACATTTCATGTCAATGGGTCAACAGAAACGTATGTAGTGGACATGGAACTGAAGCTGTGTTCCTGTCCAGCAGGACACAATGGGGGACCGTGCAGGCACCAGGAAGCAGTGGTCAAAGGTTTTGACTGTTTTTCTAACACCTACGTAACCTCGCATCTTTCCAACTCGGAGGAAAGCCTGGTATTCATTCCAAACTGGGAATAAATGGGGAAAAAAACAGTTGCTGGTACCGTTTTTTTTGCCGACACTTAGTTTTGGTCCCCCCGGTTTGTTTCCCCATTACCCATTTAAATGCTGAATCGGGTATAACTGCTAGTCTAGTCTCGCCAGTCGCTAAGAGTTGGAATAAAAGATGGATATACCAAACTAACTATTCCAAGAAGTACTTGAAGAAACGTGTCGGATTCATAAAATTACTAATTTGAAGCCACTAGAGCGGCTTTGCACTAGAAGTTTAATTGATGAAAGAGACGTTCTCGCTTGCTTACCAACTGCCTTCGGTAAAAGTCTAATATTTCAATCGTGGCCAACCGTATGCAATCTTATAGGAAACAAGTTTTCTACCAAATGGCCCAATGATGGAATTGTGATAGTTATCTGCCCGCTTCTCTCCAACACGGAGGATCAAGTGCAGCTACTGAACTCCAAAGGCATCTCTGCAGCCTGTACAGGCAAACAGATGGACATTGACGAGAGAATTTCAAAGGGAGAGTTCTCCATTGTATTTGGCTCACCTGAACTTTTAGTTGGAAACGATTAATGGAGAGATGTGCTACAAACACCCTTATTTCAACACTGTTTAGTTGGCATAGCAGTGGATGAAGTGCACACTGTGGTTCAGTGGTGAGTAGGCATGTAACGATTCACTCACTGACGATACGATTCAAATCACGATATCAGGTTTACAATACGATTTTTCACGATTTTGTAAACACAAAATTATTTTCCAGACAGATGTTTATATAAAATAAATATTTTTTACAATACTGTTTTCTCTTATCCTCTTTTCAATACAGTAGCAAATGACTGAAAACAAAGATGTACATCACTGTCGAATCCTTGCTATCTTTATCCTTTCAACGTGTGTTGAACAGCGGCGTCACTACAAGCTGTATTTTGATTTGTTCATGCTTGCGCTAATGAAACACTAAACGTAAACAGGATTATTATTTCATGTCATATCAGAAGATGTAACCCAGGTAAAGTTCTGCGTCACTCTGCAAGTTTAACTAAAGTTTCTTCTGGCTATTTTTTGCATCATGATTCATTTTTTATTACATCGATTTAAATCGTCAGTTTGAATCGATTTTAATCGATTTACGATACGTTACATGCCTAGTGGTGAGTAATCCATAAGACATTACAAACAGAATAAATAATTGGCCAAGCGTAAAAAACAATGATGAATATTATTATCATTACTAATGTAAGGCTAGCATGCATTATGATGTTTTTCCCTTATAACTGGCCTATTATTATTATTACAAATGTTATTATCAATGGTCTAATAATAAGTAATTACATTTTCAAAAATTCCTGTTGTGTGCAACTGCTGTGGGTTAAGCTGAAAGCATTCTAGTCTGTCATTAATAGTTATGCATTGTTATGTTTGACAATCATTTTCCTTTCTTTAACAGGGGCCAGGGAAAAGGGGGTGGAACACCGTTTAGGAAATGGTGTGGCCTTGTAGGTGAGCTCCGTTCACTGCTCCCCAAACATGTGCCAGATTTGCAGCAACAGCCACTGCATCAAAGAAGACCAGACTTGAGATTAAGGTGTCTAACGATGTATCTGGCAATAATATGATATGATATGATATGATATGATATGATATGATATGATATGATATGATATGTACCATTCTGCAACTGCAGAACATGTAAAACATGATATCAGTATCATGTTTTACACCTTAAAGGTTCATATGGTAATCCACTATGGACCACCAAGGGAAATAGAGGGCTACATGCAGGCCATTGGGAGGCCAGAGAGATAAGAGACATAAGAGACTCCACTTTCTTATCTTGTATCTTGGTAGACAATTAATGGGGGTCTCTGACCAGATGAAAAAGTATGTGTCCACCACAACTTGCCGCTGTGTCAAATTGCTTGATCTCATTGATGAGGAAAAGATGAAGACATTTTCTCCAGGGCATGGATGTTGTGATGTTTGTGCTAAGTCTTGTAAAAGTGGCTCTGATTGTGATGAAACATGCAATGGCAGACCTAGTATGATGGAGATAAATGCAGATGAAGAGCCTCTATGCAGACAAAGAAGTGTCAGCAACAAGAACTGCAAATGCATTTACAGGACATTGCAGAAGGCATGGCAGGACCAGCACTTCCCAGCAGAGTGTATTTGTACAACTGCACAGCAACTGCTGACTCCAGTCAACAGGAGTTAATCTTCACAGAGGTGGTTGATAACAGCTGTACATGTGTCATGTGTTGTAGAAGCAAGCAGGAAACAGCATAGGACAGGTGAATATGAATACAAAATTGGATAAATACACTAGGAAGTGTTCAATCTTCACTCGTTCTGAATACGAGTAAATATGAGTGTCACAGGCGGGCAGCCTGTGCGCTATACACACAGACACACTGGTTAAGGACATTGCACGTGCACACACATCACACAGCTGTGTCCGATCAATAATCAAGACCACCAGCCGGTTTGGAAGCAACTGTTGGAAGTGACTGTGGGTAGAGTGGCATGCATGTCCTAACATAATGTCAATATATGTTGAATGCATTCGCAAATGATACACACAGACTTTGCAGGGGTAAAACAGTATGTTTATTGTAAACTGTGCTAAAGGAGTCTAGGATCATTGTTTGTCACATGTAACTCCTCTGCAGTACTGGCACTCTTCTGTGTTGAATGAGGACCTGCCGAAACAGTACAGGGCTAAACCATTCAGCTTAAGTAGGGGGGTTCCCGGTGGAAGGTGCCAAGTACTGTAAAGGAGGAGGGGTGTTTGACAATGTTGATGAGCAAAGTATTTGTCTTTTGAAGTAAATTCAAACCCAAAATGGTGTTTAGTTTAAAGTACAACATCTATAAGTCGTAGGTTATTTATTCATCAGATATGTGTGAGCTTGTAGATAAGCTACAGTAATTTGGAGGTTAATTGTTTCTAAGTTTGTGGTAGGATCCTCTCTTATAAACGGAGACTGCAGATACAGAGAGCCAGTTATGCTCGGGCGGACAGAAACCTAACAGCCCGGTGAGAGAGCTGCCAGGGCCCTTTTGATAGGGGCGTAGCCTAGTGCAGTTTGTTTGTTCTTTTTCCCAAGTCCTTCCTGAGTTCTCTTGTTTTGTATTTTTGGCCAGTGCTATTTTTATAGAATATATCTATATTTTTTTGCACTGTATAAAGCTGCACTGGAGATTTACAATGAACATGAATGCACAATCTATCACAGATGAATATGTAAGACTATTTCTCTTATCGCCAATGACTATAGTATGAATGGATCATGTACAGATTATAACCGTAGTAAATATGAGACCATACATACAGTATGTACAGTGTAGGGCCAACAGACACAGATATTGAGTGAATTATATATAGATTATAATTCTATATTCTAACACTTGTTACCTAATAAATTAATGCTAATAAATGTGAGACTGGCCAAAATGTAGGGTTCAAAAGTAGCAATTATTTTATTATAGAAAAGGTTTACAAAATGGTACTTGTATTTATTTGCATATAGAAAATAGTTAAAACGTGTTAAGAGTGAATCAAAGGGAAGACTGGTACAAAAATAAATCAAACTAACAATCAAATAAAGAAGGGAAAGGAACAACGGTCCATACAGGTGCCGCTTGTTCTACATGGACGTACAACCAACGACAAAACACATAGTGCCATGTGCACAATATGCACATGGCACAAAGCATGTAATATATCAAAACAATAACGCACTATACCAGCTACAAAATGTCACAGGTAATACAATAGGCAAACCAATAAAAGGATTACCCAGATAGCTCTTAAGATATACGCATGAGACACCTCTCACGTTTTCACACAACAGCACAAAAAAGCCCCTCTGTCTCCACCTGTACATTTCTCCAGTTTAAATGCCTTATTTACTGAAGAGGCCACCCCCCAAACACTACTGACCAGGCACGACAACAGCACCAAACGTGGCACAGACCGATTAACTTCACCGATTAAGGTCAGCACTCCAAAATCACCCTCTCAACAACACGCTACCGGTGACAAAGATTAAAACGAGACCAGATCAACTTGAGACCGCGTCTACTGTCGTCCTAGTAACAGCAGATGTTGTCCACGGTGAAAGAACACGTAGCTGTCCTCGTCAATGCCTTTTTTTTTTGTTCATATCACAATGCCAAAACATACCGATCTGATTCTTGTTCGGATGAAGAAACATCGGACAGACGAACACTGACATTGCGTTGTGGA